>NC_088422.1:73416216-73418716 GCF_034236695.1 Oncorhynchus nerka | reverse complement strand
TACAGCTAATATAACAGAGGACATACAGTGGTGACCTGCTGAACTGCATGGTGTCCTTGACCTCTGAGAAAGTGGTATGTATTTGTATGTTTATGTGATTAGCCTATGTGTGTGTTGACAGACTGACAGATAGGCAGACCAGACAAACATAGTGAAATGAAAACAATGCCCCTGCCAGTTCAGCAGCAGAGCCATACCAACCTGAGAGAAACAGACAGAAAGAGGATAGGGGTGAACCAGACAGACAGACAGACACAGACAGACAGACAGACAGACAGACAGACAGACAGACAGACAGACAGACAGACAGACAGACAGACAGACAGACAGACAGACAGACAGACAGACAGACAGACAGACAGACAGACAGACAGACAGACAGACAGTATAATGACTTGTTCAGCCTTGAGCCTTTCACTCTGCATTGTGCAGTACAACACACAGGAAAATATAGCAGTTTGGCCACAGATTCACTTTTTCCACTGCCATACATTAGAAGCTATGGAGCATATGGAGCATATCTATGGAGCATATCCCCATGTGGACTTTGACTGCATACTGTGTGTTGAGTTTTAGGTTTCACCAAGGTTAGATATATAGCTATGACATGGAATAAATAGGATGTGGAAACATTGGCAGAGGACATCTCAGAGGCAGAGAGATGTTTGAACTTGGAGAACTCTGGGAGATGTTCTTGAGGATACGGTGGTGAGTGACTGTCATCTACTTCAAGCAGTTTTGGGGTCTGACCAAGGGACAGAGGAGAAGGTTTACATCTCATCCATGTGGTTGATAGTACCTCTTCCCGTCCCTTCATAACCCTCATACTATGGGCTATTTGCCTGTAGTGAAGGTACAACCGTCTACTGATGCTGAGTTGAGCCAGGAAAACAAATGGACCACACCCATAAAGAGCTGCAGATGGACAGTCTGCACAAGAAGAACAGAAGAAGGATAGAGAGGACATGTGATCCCATTGTTTCCATACTCTGGAATGGTGTGGTCCCTTGAGGGAGAGAGAGGGAGACATAGAGAGAGAGAGAGAGAGAGAGAGAGAGAGAGAGAGAGAGAGAGATGAGTTTGAACCAGGACCCTGGCCTATGGCCCACAGTGAGAGGAGGAGTGGGATTGTGAAAGAGGTCGTTTCGGAGGAGTGCAGAGGAACGGGGGGAGGGAAGAATGAGATGGGTGCTGCGCTCTAGAGAAACCTACTGCTGTTCGTTTTATCTCTCTGCTTTATAAGCTCATTTTTATAGGCTCAGCCAGTGGCACTGGCCAGGCCTGGGGAAAGGGGAAGAGGAAGGAGAGAGAGTAAGTAAGGAAGGAAAGATGCACAGTCTTTTTTATATCATTAATTCATTTGGCCTGCTCAGCAGTGTGTCGAATAATATTTACAACAATATCTAAGTACTGTTAGAGTGGGACATAACTCAGCTTCCTCATATCCAGAAGGCTGTAAAACGCACAACACAACTGCTTCCCAACTGTGTCCTCTTAGCCAGCTCCTGGGACTGCATGGTGCACATTATAGTTTAATGACCTTGGCAGCGGGAGGCCGGGAGCTGTAGCGTAGCAAGCTAGCACTAAGAGGCTGAATCTAAAGCAGGCTCTGACCCAGTCACTCTGTCTCTGGGTCTCTCTCTGGATCTCCCAAAGATGTTTGGAGAAGAAGAGGGGGGGATAAGAGGAGAGAAGATGAGAGAAGAGAGGAGGGGAGGGGGATAAAAGGAGAGAAGATGAGAGGAGAGAGGAGGGGAGGGGGATAAGAGGAGAGAAGATGAGAGGAGGGGAGGGGGATAAAAGGAGAGAAGATGAGAGGAGTGAGGAGGGGGGGGTTAAGAGGAGAGAAGATGAGAGGAGAGAGGAGGGGAGGGGGATAAGAGGAGAGAAGATGAGGAGGAGGAGGAGGGGAGGGGGATAAGAGGAGAGAAGATGAGAGGAGAGAGGAGGGGAGGGGGATAAGAGGAGAGAAGATGAGAGGAGAGAGAATGGGAGGGGGATAAGAGGAGAGAAGATGAGAGAAGATGAGAGGAGAGAGGAGGGGAGGGGGATAAGAGGAGAGAAGATGAGAGGAGGGGAGGGGGATAAAAGGAGAGAAGATGAGAGGAGTGAGGAGGGGGGGGATAAGAGGAGAGAAGATGAGAGGAGAGAGGAGGGGAGGGGGATAAGAGGAGAGAAGATGAGAGGAGTGAGGAGGGGAGGGGGATAAGAGGAGAGAAGATGAGAGGAGAGAGGAGGGGAGGGGGATAAGAGGAGAGAAGATGAGTAGGAGTGAGGAGGGGAGGGGGATAAGAGGAGAGAAGATGAGAGGAGGGGGGTGTTTAGGCTGCTACCAGCTCTTATAGTCTCATGTCAGAATTAGACGTTCATCCATGTTTCTCAAATGTGAAAATTTGAAGTGTTTAAGGTTGAGTTTAAGCATTAACTCAACATTTTTAAGGTTAGGGTTAAGCTCAGGCATTAACTCCAAATTCTTAAGGTTAGGCATTAACTCTGAATG
>NC_088422.1:73398716-73413716 GCF_034236695.1 Oncorhynchus nerka | reverse complement strand
TTGAAGTGTGAGTTTTTTGAGTGTGAGGTGATATTTGTGCTTGTATCTGTGTATTAAAGCTGCAATATGTAACTTTTTGGGTGACCTGGCCGAATTCACATGGAAAAGAGAGTTATAGATCTGTCATTCTCAATTAAAGCAAGACTAAGAAGTGGTAGATCTCCTCTATGTCGCTATTTCTATGCTTCCTGTGCTTAAGTTTAATTTTTGCTATTTTACTTTCGGTTATGTACACCAGCTTCAAACAGCTGAAAATACAACATATTGGGTTATTGAAAATATATTTTGCAAGGTTTAGATCGTAAAATGATTCTCTACACTATATTCCTTGTTTTGTCACATAATCTGAAATTAGAATAACTGTTAGAATTTTAGAAACCAGGAAATGGCAGTGAGATTTAATACAGTGCATTCTGAAATTATTCAGACGCCTTGACTTTCTTCACATTACAGCCTTGTTCTAAAATTGATTAAATTGTTTTTTCCCCCTCATCAATCCCCTCACAATACCCTATAATGACAAAGAGAAAACTGTTTTTTAGAAATGTTAGAAAATGTATATTTAAAAACAACTGAAATATCACATTTACAAAAGTATTAAGACCCTTTACTCAGTTATTTGTTGAAGCACCTTTGGTAGCGATTAGAGCCTTGAGTTTTCGTGGGTATGACGCTACATGCTTGGGACACCTGAATTTGGGGAGTTTCTCCCATTGTTCTCTGAAAATCCCCTCAAGCTCTGTCAGGTTGGATGGGGAGTATCGCTGCACAGCTATTTTCAGATCTCTCCACAGATGTTTGATTGTGATCAAGTCCAGGCTCTGGCTGGGCCACTCAAGGACATTCAGAGACTTTCTGAAGCCACTCCTGCATTGTCTTGTCTGTGTGCTTAGGGTCGTTGTCCTGCTGGAAGGTGAACCTTTGCCCCAGTCTGAGTTCCTGAGCACTCTGGAGCAGGTTAACATCAAGGATCTCTGTGTACTTTGCTCTGTTCATCTTTCCTTCAATCCTGACTAGTCTCCCAGTCCCTGCCACGGAATAACATCCCCACAGCATGATGCTGCCACCACCATGCTTCACCGTAGGGCGAGTGCCAGATTTTCTCCAGACACAACTCTTGGCATTCAGGCCAAAGAGTTCAGTCTTGGTTTCATCAGACCAGAGAATCTTGTTTCTCATGGTCTGAGAGTCCTTTAGGTGCCTATTGTCAAACTCCAAGTGGGCTATCATGTGCATTTTATTAAGGAGTGGCTTCTGCCTGACCACTCTACCATAAAGGCCTGATTGGTGGAGCGCTGCAGAGATGGTTGTCCTACTGGTTGGTTTTTCCATCTCCACAGAGGAACTCTGAGCTCTGTCAGAGTAACCATCGGGTTTTGGTCACCTCTCTGACCAAGGCCCTTCTCCCCCGAGTGCTCAGTTTGTCCAGGAGGACAGTTCTAGGAAGAGTCTCGGTTGTTCCAAACTTCTTCCATTTAAGAATGATGTAGGTCACTGTGTTCTTGAGCATCCTTCAATGCTGAAGACACTTTTTGGTACCCTTCCATAGATCTGTGCCTCAACACAATCCTGTCTCTGAGTTCTACGGACAATTCCTTCGACCTCAAGGCTTGGTTTTGCTCTGACATGCACTGTCAACTGTGGGGCCTTATATAGACAGGTGTGTGCTTTTCCAAATCATGTTGTAGAAACATCTCAAGGATGATAAATGGAAACAGGATGCACCTGAGCTCAACTTCGAGTCTCATAGCAAAGGGTCTGAATACTTATGTAAATAAGGTATTTCTGTTTTTTAAACCTGTTTACACTTTGTCATTATGATGTATTGTGTGTAGATTGATGAAGGGAAAAATAATTGAATCCATTTAAAAATAAGGCTGTGACGTAAAAATGTAAAAATGTCTGAAAACAAAATTCCCCTCTGACATTATGGGGTATTGTGTGTAGATCCGTCCAAGTTGTAACACAATAAAATGTGGAAAAAGTCAAGGGGTCTGAATACTTTCAGAATGCACTGTATGTATGTAGACTGTATATATGTACACTGTATGTATGTACGCTGTATGTATGTACACTGTATGTATGTACACTGTATGTATGTACGCTGTATGTATGTACACTGTATGTATGTACACTGTATGTATGTATGTACACTGTATGTATGTAGGCTGTATGTATGTATGTAGGCTGTATGTATGTACACTGTATGTATGTACACTGTATGTATGTATGTACACTGTATGTATGTATGTACACTGTATGTATGTATGTACACTGTATGTATGTATGTACACTGTATGTATGTATGTACACTGTATGTATGTATGTACACTGTATGTATGTAGGCTGTATGTATGTATGTAGGCTGTATGTATGTACACTGTATGTATGTACACTGTATGTATGTACGCTGTATGTATGTACACTGTATGTATGTACACTGTATGTATGTAGGCTGTATGTATGTACACTGTATGTATGTAGGCTGTATGTATGTACACTGTATGTATGTACGCTGTATGTATGTACGCTGTATGTATGTACACTGTATGTATGTACACTGTATGTATGTATGTACACTGTATGTATGTAGGCTGTATGTATGTATGTATGTACACTGTATGTATGTACACTGTATGTATGTAGGCTGTATGTATGTATGTACACTGTATGTATGTACACTGTATGCATGTACACTGTATGTATGTACACTGTATGTATGTATGTACACTGTATGTATGTAGGCTGTATGTATGTATGTAGACTGTATGTATGTACACTGTATGTATGTACACTGTATGTATGTACATTTAACATTTAAGTCATTTAGCAGACGCTCTTATCCAGAGCGACTTACAAATTGGTGCGTTCACCTTAAGACATCCAGTGGAACAGCCACTTTACAATAGTGCATCTAAATCTTTTAAGGGGGGGGGATGAGAAGGATTACATTATCCTATCCTAGGTATTCCTGAAAGAGGTGGGGTTTCAGGTGTCTCCGGAAGGTGGTGATTGACTCCGCTGTCCTGGCGTCGTGAGGGAGTTTGTTCCACCATTGGGGGGCCAGAGCAGCGAACAGTTTTGACTGGGCTGCGCAGGAACTGTACTTCCTCAGTGGTAGGGAGGCGAGCAGGCCAGAGGTGGATGAACGCAGTGCCCTTGTTTGGGTGTAGGGCCTGATCAGAGCCTGGAGGTACTGAGGTGCCGTTCCCCTCACAGCTCCGTAGGCAAGCACCATGGTCTTGTAGCGGATGCGAGCTTCAACTGGAAGCCAGTGGAGAGAGCGGAGGAGCGGGGTGACGTGAGAGAACTTGGGAAGGTTGAACACCAGACGGGCTGCGGCGTTCTGGATGAGTTGTAGGGGTTTAATGGCACAGGCAGGGAGCCCAGCCAACAGCGAGTTGCAGTAATCCAGACGGGAGATGACAAGTGCCTGGATTAGGACCTGCGCCGCTTCCTGTGTGAGGCAGGGTCGTACTCTGCGGATGTTGTAGAGCATGAACCTACAGGAACGGGCCACCGCCTTGATGTTAGTTGAGAACGACAGGGTGTTGTCCAGGATCACGCCAAGGTTCTTAGAGCTCTGGGAGGAGGACACAATGGAGTTGTCAACCGTGATGGCGAGATCATGGAACGGGCAGTCCTTCCCGGGAGGAAGAGCAGCTCCGTCTTGCCGAGGTTCAGCTTGAGGTGGTGATCCGTCATCCACACTGATATGTCTGCCAGACATGCAGAGATGCGATTCGCCACCTGGTCATCAGAAGGGGGAAAGGAGAAGATTAATTGTGTGTCGTCTGCATAGCAATGATAGGAGAGACCATGTGAGGTTATGACAGAGCCAAGTGACTTGGTGTATAGCGAGAATAGGAGAGGGCCTAGAACAGAGCCCTGGGGACGCCAGTGGTGAGAGCGCGTGGTGAGGAGACAGATTCTCGCCACGCCACCTGGTAGGAGCTACCTGTCAGGTAGGACGCAATCCAAGCGTGGGCCGCGCCGGAGATGCCCAACTCGGAGAGGGTGGAGAGGAGGATCTGATGGTTCACAGTATCGAAGGCAGCCGATAGGTCTAGAAGGATGAGAGCAGAGGAGAGAGAGTTAGCTTTAGCAGTGCGGAGCGCCTCCGTGATACAGAGAAGAGCAGTCTCAGTTGAATGACTAGTCTTGAAACCTGACTGATTTGGATCAAGAAGGTCATTCTGAGAGAGATAGCGGGAGAGCTGGCCAAGGACGGCACGTTCAAGAGTTTTGGAGAGAAAAGAAAGAAGGGATACTGGTCTGTAGTTGTTGACATCGGAGGGATCGAGTGTAGGTTTTTTCAGAAGGGGTGCAACTCTCGCTCTCTTGAAGACAGAAGGGACGTAGCCAGCGGTCAGGGATGAGTTGATGAGCGAGGTGAGGTAAGGGAGAAGGTCTCCGGAAATGGTCTGGAGAAGAGAGGAGGGAATAGGGTCAAGCGGGCAGGTTGTTGGGCGGCCGGCCGTCACAAGACGCGAGATTTCATCTGGAGAGAGAGGAGAGAAAGAGGTCAGAGCACAGGGTAGGGCAGTGTGAGCAGAACCAGCGGTGTCGTTTGACTTAGCAAACGAGGATCGGATGTCGTCGACCTTCTTTTCAAAATGGTTGACGAAGTCATCTGCAGAGAGGAGGAGGGGGAGGGGGAGGAGGATTCAGGAGGGAGGAGAAGGTTGCAAAGAGCTTCCTAGGGTTAGAGGCAG
Source organism: Oncorhynchus nerka (assembly GCF_034236695.1). Taxonomy (NCBI): domain Eukaryota; kingdom Metazoa; phylum Chordata; class Actinopteri; order Salmoniformes; family Salmonidae; genus Oncorhynchus; species Oncorhynchus nerka. The sequence goes on along the minus strand of NC_088422.1, from coordinate 73,409,001 downwards.
ATGCTTGGAATTTAGAGTGGTAGAAAGTGGCTTTAGCAGCAGAGACAGAAGAGGAAAATGTAGAGAGGAGGGAGTGAAACGATGCCAGGTCCGCAGGGAGGCGAGTTTTCCTCCATTTCCGCTCGGCTGCCCGGAGCCCTGTTCTGTGAGCTCGCAATGAGTCGTCGAGCCACGGAGGGGGAGGGGAGGACCGAGCCGGCCTGGAGGATAGGGGACATAGAGAGTCAAAGGATGCAGAAAGGGAGGAGAGGAGGGTTGAGGAGGCAGAATCAGGAGAAAGGTTGGAGAAGGTTTGAGCAGAGGGAAGAGATGATAGGATGGAAGAGGAGAGAGTAGCGGGGGAGAGAGAGCGAAGGTTGGGACGGCGCGATACCATCCGAGTAGGGGCAGTGTGGGAAGTGTTGGATGAGAGCGAGAGGGAAAAGGATACAAGGTAGTGGTCGGAGACCTGGAGGGGAGTTGCAGTGAGGTAAGTGGAAGAACAGCATCTAGTAAAGATGAGGTCGAGCGTATTGCCTGCCTTGTGAGTAGGGGGGGGAAGGTGAGAGGGTGAGGTCAAAAGAGGAGAGGAGTGGAAAGAAGGAGGCAGAGAGGAATGAGTCAAAGGTAGACGTGGGGAGGTTAAAGTCGCCCAGAACTGTGAGAGGTGAGCCGTCCTCAGGAAAGGAGCTTATCAAGGCATCAAGCTCATTGATGAACTCTCCGAGGGAACCTGGAGGGCGATAAATGATAAGGATGTTAAGCTTGAAAGGGCTGGTAGCTGTGACAGCATGGAATTCAAAGGAGGCGATAGACAGATGGGTAAGGGGAGAAAGAGAGAATGACCACTTGGGAGAGATGAGGATCCCGGTGCCACCACCCCGCTGACCAGAAGCTCTCGGGGTGTGCGAGAACACGTGGGCGGACGAAGAGAGAGCAGTAGGAGTAGCAGTGTTATCTGTGGTGATCCATGTTTCCGTCAGTGCCAAGAAGTCGAGGGACTGGAGGGATGCATAGGCTGAGATGAACTCTGCCTTGTTGGCCGCAGATCGGCAGTTCCAGAGGCTACCGGAGACCTGGAACTCAACGTGGGTCGTGCGCGCTGGGACCACCAGATTAGGGTGGCCGCGGCCACGCGGTGTGGAGCGTTTGTATGGTCTGTGCAGAGAGGAGAGAACAGGGATAGACAGACACATAGTTGACAGGCTACAGAAGAGGCTACATTTACATTTAAGGCTACGCTAATGCAAATGAGTCACAAGTGGACTACATGTCTCGAATGTTCAGAAAGTTAAGCTTACGTAGCAAGAATCTTATTGACTAAAATAATTAAAATGATACAGTACTGCTGATGTAGGCTAGCTGGCAGTGGCTGCGTTGTTGACTTTGTAGGCTAGCTGGCAGTGGCTGCGTTGTTGGCACTACACTAATCAAGTCGTTCCGTTGAGTGTGATAGTTTCAACAGTGCTGCTATTCGGGGGCTAGCTGGCTAGCTAGCAGTGTTGATTACGTTACGTTGCGTTAAAAGAACGACAATAGCTGGCTAGCTAACCTAGAAAATCGCTCTAGACTACACAATTATCTTTGATACAAAGACGGCTATGTAGCTAGCTATGTAGCTAGCTACGATCAAACAAATCAAACCGTTGTACTGTAATGAAATGAAATGAAAATGTGATACTACCTGTGGAGCGAATGCGACCGGGTTGTTGAGTGAGGAAGTTCTATTCGGTAGACGTTGGCTAGCTGTTGGCTAGCTAGCAGTGTCTCCTACGTTAAGGACGACAAATAGCTGGCTAGCTAACCTCGGTAAATTAAGATAATCACTCTAAGACTACACACTCTAAACTACACAATTATCTTGGATACGAAGACAGCAAAGACAACTATGTAGCTAGCTAACACTACACTAATCAAGTCGTTCAGTTGAGTGGAATAGTTTTTTACAGTGCTGGTATTCGGAAGACGGTGGACGTTTGCTAGCTGGCTAGCTGGCTAGCTGCTGGGCAGATAGCAGTGTAGACTACGTTAGGACGACGAAATACGATAATTAGTATCGTATGTACACTGTATGTATGTACACTGTATGTATGTATGTACACTGTATGTATGTAGGCTGTATTTATGTACACTGTATGTATGTACGCTGTATGTATGTACACTGTATGTTTGTACGCTGTATGTATGTACACTGTATGTATGTACGCTGTATGTATGTACACTGTATGTATGTAGGCTGTATGTATGTACACTGTATGTATGTACGCTGTATGTATGTACACTGTATGTATGTACACTGTATGTCTGTACGCTGTATGTATGTACGCTGTATGTATGTACGCTGTATGTATGTACACTGTATGTATGTAGACTGTATGTATGTACACTGTATGTATGTACGCTGTATGTATGTACACTGTATGTATGTACACTGTATGTAGGTATGTACACTGTATGTATGTAGGCTGTATGTATGTACACTGTATGTATGTACGCTGTATGTATGTACGCTGTATGTCTGTACGCTGTATGTATGTACGCTGTATGTATGTACACTGTATGTATGTACACTGTATGTATGTAGACTGTATGTATGTACACTGTATGTATGTACACTGTATGTATGTATGTACACTGTATGTATGTAGGCTGTATGTATGTACACTGTATGTATGTACACTGTATGTATGTATGTACACTGTATGTATGTACACTGTATGTATGTACACCGTATGTATGTACGCTGTATGTATGTACACTGTATGTATGTACGCTGTATGTATGTACGCTGTATGTATGTAGGCTGTATGTATGTACACTATATGTATGTAGGCTGTATGTATGTACACTGTATGTATGTACACTGTATGTATGTACGCTGTATGTATGTATGCTGTATGTATGTACACTGTATGTATGTACGCTGTATGTATGTACGCTGTATGTATATACACTGTATGTATGTACAGTGCCTTTAGAAAGTATTCACACCCCTGGACCTTTTCCACATTTTATTGTGTTACAACTTGGATTTAAAATGTAGATTTTGTGTCACTGATCTACACACAATACCCCATAATGTCAGAGGGGAGTTTTGTTTTCAGACATTTTTACAAAGGAGTTAAAGATGAAAAGCTCAAATGTATTGAGTCAATAGGTATTCAACCCCTTTGTTACGGCAAGCCTCAATAAGTTCAGGAGTTTAAATGTTGCTTAAAAAGTCACATAACAAGTTGCATACATTCTGTGTCCAATAATAGTGGTTAACATGATTTTTGAATGACTACCTCATCTCTGTACTCCACACATACAATTATCTGTAAGGTCCCTCAGTTGAGTAGTGAATTTCAAGCACAGATTGAACCACAAAGACCAGGGAGGTTTTCCAATGCCTCACAAAGAAGGGCACCTATTGGTACATGGGTAAAAAATAAGAAGCACATACTGAATATCTCTTTGAGCATGGTGAAGTTATCAATTATGCTTTGGATTGTGTATCAATACACTCAGTGACTATCAAGATACAGGTGTCCTTCCTAACTCAGTTGCCGGTGAGGAAGGAGTCCAATGGTGACTTTAAAACAGTCACAGAGTTGAATGGCTGTGATCGGAGAATGAGGATGGATCAATAACATTGTAATCACTTAATAGTACTAACCTGCATGACAGAGTGAAATAAGGAAGCCTGTACCGAAGAAAAATATTCCAAAACATGTATCCTGTTTGCAATAAGACAATAAAGTAATACTAAGAAAAATAGCAAAGAAATGCATAATTTGTCCTGAATACAAAGTGTTATGTTTTGGCCAAATCCAACACAACATATCACTGAGTACCACTCTTCATATTTCAAGCATGGTGGTGGCTGCATCATGTTATGGATATGCTTGTTATTGGCCATGGAGTATTTGGCCATGGAGGAGAGAGAGAGAGAGAGAGAGAGAGAGAGAGAGAGAGAGAGAAAAAAAAAGTGAGAGAGAGAGAGAGAGAGAGAGAGAGAGAGAGAGTTTGAATTTTTATAAAACCTTTATTTTTTACTCAAGTGTTAACATAAATAATGACACACTGCCTTTTCAGAAATGAAACAACAAATGTAATTCCTAAATAAAAATAAATACATAACATATACATTCAACTTATTTCATCAGCAAAAAATAATTTCCCCTCCTCTACAAAACAAAGCGCTCTTTCGTAGGCCCACTTCTCCTCAAATAATAGGAGATCTTTTACAGCTGAAAAGAACTCAAAATCTACTTTTATTCTTGCTTTCACTAATCCTTTAAAAACACATCTTACATCCTTCCCATATCCCGTTTCTATCTTATGTTTTCTACTCAGAAAAATTGACATCTTAGCTTGTCCCAAAATAAAATTTGACATTTGACATTTTCTTTTCTGTTGTTTACTATATTGAAACCCCAAAATAAAAACAGTGTTATTGAAAAATTCCCCTACAGCTTTAAACAAAGATTCCAGCATTTCCAATAGAGGTTTTATCCTCTCACACTCCATAAAACAGTGAAAAATGGTTTCTCTTATATTACAAAAAGGACATCCATCTCTAACATCTGAATTAATAACAGATACAAAAGCATTAACTGCAATGATGCCATGTAAAACCCTCCATTGCATATCACCAGTACCCTTTTGTAACAGTGGTTTGTACAGTGCCCTCCATGCTGGCTTTAACCTATCATCAATGCCCAATTTTACCCTCCATGGAGTGTCTTTTCTATTTTTCAATTTATCTTTATTCAACACCTTGACACACCCCCTATACAAGTCCTTCCCATTCACCTCATCCAAACCCACCTCCTCCAACCCTCTCAAATCCAGCAATAACGCCTTTCTTTCTGACTCTGGGATATTTGGTGTAATCCCTAGTCTTGGAAATGAGACGTCTTCATCTTGTACCTTCTTCTTGTGGCTACTAAGCATACCCCATTCTTCCGCTGACAGAGCCTTCCTACAGCTCCCCAGCATTTGTCCGACAATCCTTTCCGACCTCATCCCCAAATGTTCTGCCACCCGTCTTCCATCCATTAAGGCGGGCCCAGCCATGGCCATTAACTGTCTTAAGGTGATGATTTTCTCCTTCACCAGAATCTTGGAGAAATGTGGAACAGCTGCAGTTGTACAATCCAGTCTTGCCCCATACACCAGAGGTTCCTCCAACAGCCAATGCACTGACTCCGCTGAAGTTCGTCTGGACACCTTCATTATGCTCCACACTCTGAGAAGTCCTCTGTAAAACGGAGGTACTCCCTCCCTAGAAATCTGGCTACTATCAACCAGAAATAAAGCCTTCTTTAAACCTAATCCTCCAACCCGTTGTAATATAAGACCTGCCACCCCTCTCCACACCACATTTTCCGGTCCATAAATCAACCTTTGAATAAACTGAAACCGGAAAGCAGCAGCCCTACTAGCAAGATGTACAAGACCTTGTCCCCCCTCTTCTTTTGACAAATACAAAACACTTTGTGGAACCCAGTGATATTTATCCCAAAAGAAATCCACAATAATTGCCTGTATCTTAGCCAGAAGGCCAGATGGTGGTTCTAAAACTGACAACCGATGCCACAGTGCAGATGCAATCACATTGTTAACTATAATAGTGCGCCCCCTATATGACATACGAGATAATAACCAACGCCATCTCCTCATCCTCCCTTCCACCATTTCAACCACCCCACTCCAATTTTTTTCCATAGTCCCCTCATCTCCTATGTACACTCCAAGATACTTAAAACCTCCCTTACACCATTCTAGCCCCCCTGGCAAAGCCATGATCCCTCCAGACCATTCTTCAATCTGTAACGCACAACTCTTTTCCCAATTTACCTTTGCAGAGGATATTCCCCTAAAACGATCAATCAATTAGACTCAAGCTATCCACCTCCGCTTGATTTTTCACTAGCACAACTACATCATCAGCATAGGCTGAGAGACGAATAGGAGGAATATCCTCTGAAAGGCACACCCCTGCAATGCGACTTCTAATGCTATTTAGTAGTGGCTCTATAGCAATGGCATATAACATCCCTGACATAGAACATCCCTGCCTAATACCTCTACACACTTTAAAAGGAGCACTCAAACCACCGTTAACTTTCAATACACTTTCAATGTCACCATATATCACCTTTATCATGGCAATAAAACCAGAGCTGAACCCAAACGCCTCAAACGTGTGCCATAAATATTGATGTTCAACTCGGTCAAATGCCTTTTCCTGATTAATTGAAATTAGACCAGCATCCAACCCAATAGCCCTAGAGACGTCCAAAAAATCACGAATCAGAGAAATGTTATCCCCTATCTGCCTGCCAGGAACACAGTAGGACTGATCCGTATGTATGATTTGCCCCATCACCTCCCTCAGCCTGTTGGACAAAGCTTTTGACAATATCTTATAATCAGTGCACAATGAAGCCACCGACCTCCAGTTCTTCACCTCCCTCGGGTCACCCTTTTTGGGCAGTAGGGTGAGGACAGCCCTTCTGCAGCTTATTGGTAGTAACCCTCCGGTTAAACTATCATTAGCTACTTCTAACCAATCCTCTCCCAACATAGCCCAAAAAAGACTTAAAAAGTCAACGGGAAGCCCATCAATGCCTGGTGCCCTTCCATTTTCCATGCCTTTTAATGCAGTGTATAAATCCTGCAAAGACAATGGTTGCTCAAGCTCAACCTGAGCTTCTGCAGCCACCTTTGGGAGCCCATCAATGAACTGCTGTGTCACTGTTTTGTCCTCTTTGTACTCACACTTGTAGAGCTCAGCATAGAACTCTACTGCCCTCTTTCTAATTTCACTAGGGCTAGTGAGCTCTTGTCCAACAGCTGATTTGAGACAATGAATAATTTTTCTTTGTCCATTCTTTTTCTCTAAACCAAAGAAAAATTTGGATGAGGCATCCATTTCAGATATTCCCTGAAATTTACTTCTCACCAGTGCCCCCTGTGCTCTGATACCCAGCAGGTCTGCCAATGCAGTTTTTCTCCTCTTGAGGGCCTGAGTATGGCCTCGATCTCCTGTGGTCTCAACCAACGTCATGAGTTCCATTATTTCAATCTCTAGGGCTTTCATTGATCTGGTGATATCTTTGGTGACATTCCTCGTGTATTGATTACAAAATTGTTGAATCTGGATTTTCCCTATATCCCACCACTGTTGAATGGATACAAAACTGGCCTTTTGAGACCTCCACCTCTCCCCAAAAAACTGAAACAGTTCCTGAAGTGAGCATCACTCAATAAAGTTATATTAAAATGCCAGTATGCGCTTTTGGGTTTTACATCGTTAATGAACACCACCTCTGTTATTAAACAATGATCAGAAAATCCCACTGGAGTTATCACACTTGATTTACAGACCTGAGATTGATGCTCAAAAACATAAAACCTATCTAACCTGGCCATAGAGATGATGTTCTCTCTCACATGCGCCCAGGTGTACTGCCTTGTTCCTCCATGTTGACTCCGCCAAATATCACACAATTCATTTGTTACAATGAGGCGTTTTAAAAACATCCTTGAGGCTATATGAGGTTCTTGGTGATTTCTATCTAAATCACTAACTGTGCAGTTAAAATCCCCAGCAATAAACAAATAATCTTCTTTGTTACATTTCTCAATGGTATTTGATAGTGTCTCTAAAAAACATACCCTCTCAACTGTCACCACTGGGGCATATACATTTATCAGACACATAGTGATGTTTTCATACCTTGCTCTAACTTTTAATAACCTCCCCTCAACTACCTCTTCAACCTCATATGACAACGGCAAAAAACCCTTTTGAGAACAAGATAACCACACCCCCACTTTTTGAGTTTTTATGACTACACACCACTGTCCCCCCCCACTCCTGTTACCACATAACTTCATTTTCCAAATTACTATGCGTTTCTTGTAGAAAAATTATGTCACTTCCCTTTCCCCTAATTAACTCATACATCATGGCTCTTTTTTTAACATCTCTTGCCCCATTTACGTTTAAAGAAGAAATCTTAAAACTGCTCATGGATAAAAAAATATATACAGAGGAAGATCCAGCCACCACATCTCTTTACAGAGTTAAGACTGCAACTGAACTCTTTCATTTTCTTTAGAATTTACATCACTTATCACTCTTGTGACCACTTTCTTGAGTCTAGCAATTTCAGGGCTTTTCAAACTTCCCCCTGTAATTTTTGACATCAGAAACAATTCACGTTCAGGGAAAAAATCAGTTACATTGTAATCCTGCATATATTTCTTCCCTTTTGTCAACTTCAAAAATTGACGTATCTTCTCGATCCCATACCTCCCTTCCACCCCATTTATCTCACTATATTGTTGTGACGCGTCAGATGACTCACTCTCACTATCCTCCCCAGAAGAATACTCCACCATCTCTACACCTTGTTCATCTTCAATTGCTTTATCAAACTCTACCTTTCTCTTAGAATTAGACCCTTCACCACCCCTTAAATTCTTCCTTTTACTCCTCGGTATTTTGAAAACATCCGCTTCCTTTTCCATTATTTCAATCTCCTCTTGACTTCCAATTTCATTTTCCAGCACCACCTCAGCGACGGCAGTCGCAATCTCACCTACTGTTTCCTCTCCCTCTTTGTTCTGATCTACCACAATTGCCCCCGTATCCACACTGCCTTCCTCTCCTGCTTTTCCAACCACATCTGCCCACCTTCTCTCTTCTCCTGTACCCTTATTATGTTCATCCCTTCGTCGTGGTGCGTTAGTTGCACTCGCACTAAAACTACTACCAGGCTCAGCGCGCTCATTTTCGGGACAACTACGCACCAAATGCCCCTCTCTTCCACATCCAAAGCATTTCATTGATTCAGTAGATGCATAGAAGACATAATCAAATCCATCAATCTTAAAGCTAAACGCTAAATTCAGTTCATCTCCTTCCTTTTTTAAAATCATATGCACTTGTCTCCTATGAGACACGACATGTTTCAACAACGGAGATTTGCATCCAAAAGGAACCTTCTTTATTGTAGATACTATTTGACCATGGCGAGATAACTCTCGCTCTAACACTTCATCTCTAACAAATGGTGGCACGTTAGAAAGCATGACTTTCTTCGCCGGATTCATAAGCGGAAATACCGGCGTCTGTGTCTCCCTTAACACAACACCCCTCTCAACTATTTTATTCACCTTTTCAATTGAATCTAAGAATATCACTACAGCGCTATTCATCCTTGAGGCTGATTTGATGCTATCATACCCAATGATAGCACCCACAGCCAAGCTACATTCTTCCACTGAACACCCTGTCGCAGCAGGAATCTTTACTCCATGCCTCAGACTAAGTTTTTCAAACTCTCCATTTCCACGAGTGGCCATAGCAACCAGCCCCACCCGCTGGTTGTGCCCTCGCGAAAAACCAACCTCAAAGATCCCACCACCCCTATACGTGCTTAGTGATAGTTTAAACAAGATACCCTTAAAACAACTAAACTAATCAATCAATATATATATATACATACAAAAACCCGATAAAGTGAAAAAGAAATTCCATTCGCTCTCACAATCACCCCTGCTTGACGACTCACTCCCAGCATGCACTCCGACGAGAGAGAGAAAGTGAGTGAGAGAGAGAGAGAGAGAGAGAGAGAGAGAGAGAGAGGTGTTTCTGTTCTGTGTCTCTCCTCTTCTGTACAACATCTACTGTGGTGAACAGGTGTTGCAGAGCTCCAGCTCCCCAGGCACCGCTCTGCTGTCTGATGGCCCAGCAGGGGAACACCTACAGAGGCTTTTATTGGTTGTCTTCCACCCCCTTCCCCTTCTCCCTACTACTCTCTCTCTCTCTCTCTCTCTCTCTCTCTCTCTCTCTCTCTCTCTCTCTCTCTCTCTCTCTCTTGCACTTTCCCCTCTTTCTGTCTTTCTTTCTCTTACCTACTCCTTACCCCTTCTTGTTTTCCCACCTTTCTTTATTTCTCTCTCTCTTTCCCTTCCCTGTCTCTCCTTCTGCTCTCTTCTCTGGTGGTCACAGTGACCTGTGGATGGAGAAATGCTGTAGAGGCATGTCAAGGTTTTAAGGTCTTGGAAGGGGGAATATCCCAGGGTTTAGGAGGGGTCTGATGAGTGACAGGTACAGGTGAATGAGGGCCGTGGTGGTGGGCTGGGTCATGATTGTGTCAATGACCCCCTAACACACACGCACATGCGCACACACGCACACTGACACACACACCCACCACCTCCTTGGCTCCAACAGAGCTATACTTCTTAGGGGTTTAGGGGTTAGAGGTCAAACAGCTGTAGAGAAGGGGGAGCGAGAGAAGCA
>NC_088422.1:73311216-73393716 GCF_034236695.1 Oncorhynchus nerka | reverse complement strand
GGCGTCCATGTTGGCTCAGGCAGAGGGGAGTGAAGGTGTTTATGTCTTTCCCATGTCCCCTTCTGGCTCTGAACACATACAGGTTGTGCCTGGAACACAGCTCCCATCAGCCCCATCACACGGGCCTGTTGCCATAGCACCTGTGGCTCCCAACCCGTGGTTCTAGGTCAGGGACGCCTGCTATACCACACAGGAGAGATGAGAGGGAGAGTATGCATGAACGCACGCACACACACTTGAACACTGTGCATTTTTCTCAAACAATTACATTTCCACTGGGAACAGAACATAGGACTTAGTGCTTTTAGAAACATGTCTCTCCATATACAGTGGGGCAAAAAAGTAGTTAGTCAGCCATCAATTGTGCAAGTTCTCCCACTTAAAAAGATGAGAGAGGCCTTTCATCATGGGTACACTTCAACTATGACAGACAAAATGAGAAGAAAAATCCAGAAAATCATTTTAATGAATTTATTAGCAAATTATGGTGGAAAATAAGTATTTGGTGACCTACAAACAAGCAAGATTTCTGGCTCTCACAGACTTCTTCTTTAAGAGGCTCCTCTATCCTCCACTCGTTACCTGTATTAATGGCACCTGTTTGAACTTGTTATCAGTATAAAAGACACCTGTCCACAACCTCAAACAGTCACACTCCAAACTCCACTATGGCCAAGACCAAAGAGCTGGGACCAAAGTAACAAAGCCTACCATCAGTAACACACTACGCCGTCAGGGACTCAAATCCTGCAGTGCCAGACGTGTCCCCATGCTTAAGCCAGTACATGTCCAGGCCCGTCTGAAGTTTGTTAGAGAGCATTTGGATGATCCAGAAGAGGATTGGGAGAATGTCATATGGTCAGATGAAACCAAAATATAACTTTTTGGTAAAAACTCAACTCGTCGTGTTTGGAGGACAAAGAATGCTGAGTTGCATGCAAAGAACACCCTCTCTCCCTCCCCTCTCTCTCTCTCTCTCTATCTCTTTCTCAGACTGACACATCCAGTTCCCATGAGTCTGTCTGGTGAAGCAGGGAGTCTTGGGGTGGAACAGAAGAGTAATGCCTCTATGTGGACGCAGAAACAGTGTACAGCATACACACATACGGTATCAAATAACACACGTCATACTGTACACACACATCTCCATCTGGATATGACTCTCACACCCATATGCACTATAAAATGACCCAATAGTTGTACTCACACACATACTCATAGTAATACAGTGTGTATATAAAGTGTGGTACATATACACAGCTCTCAATATACGTGAACACACACACGTCCAGATTTGATGTGTGTCTTCTGTTTTGTGAATGAAGAAGAGAGGATTTTTCACCGAATGTCCAGTTGGTAAATCTCGTCCAGTTAAATACAGTAAATCAACTACAGTCAGTCCTACAGTATTTACTGGTCTGGTTTTATCTGCTATGTAAATCTTACTGAGCCCTCACTGAGGTCTCATTAAATCACAGAATACTCAGGCCTGGCCAGGAAAAATCGCATGCACGCACGCACGCACGCACTCACACACACACACACACACACACACACACACACACACACACACACACACACACACACACACACACACACACACACACACACACACACACACACACACACACACACACACACACACACACACACACACACACACACACAGGGAAGCAGACATAGAACAAGATATGTCTTTAATACCTCTGAGCTGCAGAGACAAGCAGGGCATTGTGTGTGTGCTGTCGGCAGCGAGCGTGTTCAGACCCTGGCCAGGTAACATCCACACTGACCCAGACAGTGCTGACGGGATGCTAGGCGTCAGTGTATGTGTGTGTCTATCTATAGGAATGGATCGGCATGTGTGGAGATCTATGCCGCTGTGTGATAGGGGGTCAGAGTTTGTGTATGTGTGTTTCTAAGTGTGTGTGTGAGATGGAGATAGAAATTGTAGGATAGGGAGAGAGTATTCAAGATTCTGCAGACATATTCAAAGCTGACACATAATACAAACACGCACGCACGCACGCACGCACGCACGCACACACACACACACACACACACACACACACACACACACACACACACACACACACACACACACACACACACACACACAGGTCCAAACTCCCTCTGTCCTGCCCCTGTCATCACCTCCCCCTCACACAGCTCTCACTGGACGGACGTGTTCAACAGAATAATTTTATTCAAACCTCCATCTCCCCTCATCCCCTCATCGCCCAGTTCCGTCTACCCTCCTTCGCCCTCCCAGCCCTCCTGCCCCACCACACCCTGCTTCTCCAGTGAAAGCCAGACTTTTCAGATAGCCAGCCTAGCGGGCTAGCAGGGAGGATATTTCCATAGCAAACAGTGTACAGTATGGCTAGAGAGTAGACTAGAGTACACCCAGGAGACCTGAACAGAGAAAGCTCGTTTCACACATCACTTTCAATCACCCACATACACATTCAGGTATGTAGTTATATGCACGCATGCGCACACACAATTTCTCATACACACTCACAACACAAAGATATGCATGAACCCCACAGCGTTTTGGCAATCACCCCAGATGATTACAGTCTAGCATAGTTTAGCTGCAGTGTCTGTGTGTGCTGTGTAAACGTCACAGCCATGGGCAGGGCGTGTGTTGCGGTTTCCATAATGTCTGGACCTGAAAGGGGTCATTTCCTAGAAGAGGAGAAGGAGGTGTAGTTCTCAAGCTTTGACACTTGGGGGTGATGTGGCAGACAGTTTTCGGCAGGTTGGCATTTACAGTGTCATCAAATCAAATCAAATGTTATTGGTCGCATACACATATTTAGCAGATGTTATTGCGAGGTAGCGAAATGCTTGTGTTCCTAGCACCAACAGCGCAGTAGTATCTAACAATTCACAACAATACACACAAATCTAAAAGTAAAAGAATGGAATTAAGAAATATATAAATATTAGGATGAGCAATGTCAGAGTGGCATTGACTAGAAAACAGTAGAATTCAGAAAGTATTGACACCCCTTGACCTTTTTCACATTTTGTTGTGTTACAGCCTGAATTTAAAATGTATTAAATTGAGATTTTGTGTCACTTGCCTCCACATAATATCCCATGATGTTAAAGTGGAATTATGTTTTTAGATTTTTTTTTACAAATTATAAAAAAATTAAGAAGCTGAAATGTTTTGAGTCATTAAGTATCCAACCCCTTTGTTATGGCCTAAATAAGTTCAGGGGTAAAAATGTGTTTACCAAGTCACATAATACAGTAAGTTGCAAAGTTGCAATAATAGTGGTTAACAAATATCTGTAAGGTCCCTGGTCGAGCAGTGAATTTAAAACACAGATTCAGCCACAAAGAGGTTTTCCAATGCCTCATTAAGAAGGGCACCTATTGGTAGATGGGTCAACAACAACAAAAAGAAGACATTGAATATCCCTTTGAGCATTGTGAAATTATTGCTATCAATACACCCAATCACTACAAATATACAAGCGTCCCTCTTAACTCAGTTGCCGTAGAGGAAAGAAACCGCTCAGGAGTTTCATCATGAGGCCAAAGCTGACTTTAAAACAGTTACAGAGTTTAATGGCTGTGATAGGAGAAAACTGTGGATGAATCAACAACATTGTATTTACTCAACAACACTAACATAATTGACAGAGTGAAAAGATGGAAGGCTTTACAGAATAAAAATATTCCAAAACATACATCCAGTTTGCAACAAGGCACTAAAGTAATACTGCAAATAATGTGGCAAAGCAATTCAGTTTTTGTCCTGAATACAAAGTGTTATGTTTGGGGCAAATCCAATACAACGCATTACTCTTCAAGCATAGTGGTGGCTGCATCACGTAATGGGTATGCTTGTAATCAGGACTAGGGAGTTTTTCATGATAAAAAAGAATAAGAATGCCACTAAGCACAGGGAAAATCCTAGAGGAAAACTTGGTTCAGTCTGCTCTCCATGAGACACTGGGAGGTGAATTCACCTTTCAGCAGGGAAATAATAAGGCTAAATATACACTAGAGGTGTTCCTGAGTGGCCTGGTTAGCGTTTTGACTTACATCAGCTTGAAAATCTATGGCAAGACTTGAAAATGGCTGTCTAGCAATGATCAACAACTAACTTGACAGGGCTTGAAGAATAAAGTGAAGATATTGTGCAAAGCTCTTAGAGACTTACCCAGAAAGACACACAGCTGTAATCACTGCCAAAGGTGATTCTAACATGCATTGACATAGGGGTGTGAATACTTATGTAAATGTTCATGTATTGTGGAATAAGTCAAGGGGCATGAATACTTTCTGAAGGCACTGTATTGTCATGAATCTTGCCCTGGACCCATCTTCGAGGAGTGGTCACTAGATTACACAGCCACAAAGTCATAAAATCTGACCTTAAACCTAACCTTAACCCTAACCTTAACCACACTGCTAACTTTAATGCCTAACCCTAACCTTAAATTAGGACCAAAAAGTACATTTTTGTTTTCATACATTTTTACAATATAGCCAATGTTGACTTTCCAGCTGGCCCATCTAGCAGAAATCACTTAGTTCTGCCTCCAGGGCAAGATTAATGACAATAAATATCCACCTGCTAGTTTTTGAGGGAATGGCAAGAAGCGAATGAATGAGTTAGTGAAAAACAAATAGAATATTTCAATGAATTAACAAATGAATGAATGCATGTATAAATGAGATTGAGTGGTACTGGATAACAGGGTTGGGTTCAATTCCATTTCAATACCAGTCAATTCAGAAAGTGAAAAAACCCTAATTGAAAAGCATTGAAGAGAATTTTTATTTTAGTGTGCTTCCTGAATTGACTGGAATTAAGATGGAATTGACCCCCAACCCTGTTGGATAGAGTGAGTGAATAAATAAATGAATGAAATAACTAATAAATTAATAACGAATCAATGAATGTATATTAAAAGATGATGATGTCATTCTGCAGTGTCTCTCTGGGAGCTTCCTAACAGAGAGCAGAGAGGAAGATGAACACTCACAGTTAACGAATCATGTCACAGCTCCGTGAGAGAATGTTGAGTTAGAACGGACTCCTCCTGTTCTACATATTCCCACCTGTCTTCTTAGGGTCTGTGGTAGGGAAAACACACATACACTTTTCCTTGTGGTTCATTTGTGGCGTGTGTAATTTCAATGTGCATAATTGATTGACAGTCATTACTGTGTACACACACAAACACACACACTTTTCCTCGTGGGAAGGCTTCAGCAGGGAAGCAAACGACTTCCAAACCACAGAGCCTCTGTTCACTGACACAACTCTTTTGCCATGTTGGAGGGAAGTGAGCGGAACAGGGAGTCATGTCTGTGGGACAGGGAGGCAGTCACAGAGGAGCTGGGGTGTCATTCCGACCAGTTGGTTGCCAGTTTGGAGGGAAGCAAGCAGAACCCGGGAGGGAGATGTCTTCCAAATGACTGGGAGACAGCCAGTCACTCAGAGAGATGCACTGTGGTGTGATTATTAATATCTGGTTGGGTTGCCAGGTTGGGAAAGATTTAGAAGAACAGGAAGTCAGAAAGAGAGACGATCTGGTGTGTCAGAGTAAGAGCTGGATGTGTTGCCATGTTGGAGAAGATGGAGCCGAACAGGAAGTCAGAAAGAGAGAAGATCTGGTGTGTCAGAGTAAGAGCTGGAAGTGTTGCCATGTTGGAGAAGCTGGAGCAGAACAAGGAGGCAGACAAAGAGAGAATATCTGGTGTGTCAGATTAAGAGCTGGATGTGTTGCCAGGTTGGAGAAGATGGAGCAGAACATGAATTCAGAAAGAGAGAAGATCTGGTGTGTCAGAGTAAGAGCTGGATGTGTTGCCATGTTGGAGAAGATGGAGCCGAACAGGAAGTCAGAAAGAGAGAATATCTGGTGTGTCAGAGTAAGAGCTTGATGTGTTGCCATGTTGGAGAAGCTGGAGCAGAACAAGGAGGCAGACAAAGAGAGAATATCTGGTGTGTCAGAGTAAGAGCTGGATGTGTTGCCATGTTGGAGAAGCTGGAGCAGAACAAGGAGGCAGACAAAGAGAGAATATCTGGTGTGTCAGAGTAAGAGCTGGATGTGTTGCCATGTTGGAGAAGCTGGAGCAGAACAAGGAGGCAGACAAAGAGAGAATATCTGGTGTGTCAGAGTAAGAGCTGGATGTGTTGCCAAGTTGGAGAAGCTGGAGCAGAACAGGGAGGCAGACAAAGAGAGAAGCACAGTGGTGTCATTAAGATTAATGGAGAAGGGAAGCAGCCTCAGGGTGGCTCTTAAAGAGATGAGGGGATGATAGGACTGTGACTGCTTACAGGAGCACAATGTAGGCTAGTTACAGACACACAGCTGGATTGACTGTCGTTACTGTTTATGTGTGTTATTGTTATTATGCTACACTGGTGTGAGTTTGAGTTAACTGGTTTGCACTGGGGAGTCCGAAGGTGTGTGTGTGTGTGTGTGTGTGTGTGTGTGTGTGTGTGTGTGAGAGAGAGAGAGAGAGAGAGAGAGAGAGAGAGAGAGAGAGAAAGAGCTCTCTCTGTGTGTGTGTGTGTGTGTGTGTGTGTGTGTGTGTGTGTGTGTGTGTGTGTGTGTGTGTGTGTGTGTGTGTGTGTGTGTGTGTGTGTGTGTGCGTGCGTGCGTGTGTGCGTGCGTGCGTGTGTGTGCTTGCGCATGTACTTTCATGTCTCAAAGTCCTTTTAGCCTTTTGTTGCAGTGTGGCATCCGTTGGCTGCGTTCCAACTTACTGAACTGCTCCACATACAACATGTTCTCTTCATCCATGTGTGTGTGTTCATGATGATTGTTTTTATCTCTGTGAATGTGAATTAGTCCTGCACATTGCTTGCTGAGATCTGAAGGAGCTTGTCTGACACCAGACTGTGTGGTCCCTGTCAAGGTCTTCCATCCATGCAGTATAGAGGGGGGCTAGGCTGAACTTAATCCCCAAAACAGGTGTGGCTAGTGGGGCTGCACCCCACAGCTGTCCCCTGAGGATCCAGGACAAGTGGGAACTGTACAATACAGCTAACAGCCATAGACAAAATACAAGAGCCATTCTGTTTGAGCTGCACCACTTATTCCTGCAATGAAAGAAACATTGGGGAGAATTGGAAGAAGCAAACATATTTCAGATAAATGTTTTCAAGATTTTGACTGCCTGTGGTTATTATAATGATTCTGTTTTAAGAACAGATACAGATTCTGTTTCAATGTGCCATGCATCTTGCACAGCTCTCACAAATGCTTGAACAATGGCACACATTGTTCACCTCAGGATCCTGCTGCCTTACAAGTTTTGTCTTTCTCTTGTAAATTCTTCTGGCTGTTTATTATGGCGATACAACCTATTGTAATTAAATGAATAGTTTGTAACATTTAGCATAAAGTGTATATTTACATGGCAGCTTTTACATGGGAAGTCGTGCAATGCAATATGTAACCTGGTTTCTGGCGTGTGTAATTTCAATGTGCGTAAAATATTTCCATATATCAATAATGGCGTCTATGCATTACGTGTGAAAATGTTATTAGGGGTATATCAGTTTAAAACCAATACCTACTCTAATTATAAGCTAGGGCTATTCTAATCACACTGGATCTGAACATCAATAGGCCTACACAGTATTGCTTGATAACGTATGATTACGTTGAACTTTTTCTTCAACAGATACGTAATTTGGATAAAAAGAATGAGACCCTATTTTATCAGTTAGTTCTGCTGAGAAGGTTTGAATATGGGGGAGCAGCGGCGAGGGTATCTGAAAACTGATCCAGTGAATTGGAGATGGCGCTGTGTACAGTGCGAGCGAGTTAACAGCCAAAGTTTTCAGAGCGCAGGAAAGTTCGTAGGAGAGGTGACCCGTGATTCTAACAAGAGTTTTCTTCTCACATTACCATCGGGTTAGCTGTCCTATACTGCGGACTGGAGACACTGCGTTACTGCTCAATGTTTCATGGACGGTTTGAATAGATTATCTCTAACGGAATACTTGAGAGCCAGGAATTTAGCCTACGGTTCGCTGCCTGTTCTGTAGTGCTGCTGTTTCAATGGGCTATCGGCTATCTATTCACCGTGAGTAGGCTGAACGCGATACGCTGTCTTGTTGCATAGCCTACTTTTGTAAAGAAGGTATGAGTTTGTTAGAATGAATTGCGCTTTTGGTATTATGTCATGTAGTCTGGGGTGTTTTTAGAACTATGAATGACCCCCGTGACAAGGATTTAATACCGATATCTCGGAAACACCGATTCATGGCTGCAATAATGCCCGGGGACGAGAGCCCATCGCATGGCAACACTTCCAGGGCTGATCGGAATGGGATAGGATTGGTTCACTGTTTTATTTGTGGAAGCGGCGTTTCGCCCGGAAAAGAATTGAGATTACAAGTGAAATATCCGAAAGAGAATGGTCCGTTTTTCCCGTTTTTACAAAACCAAGAGCCAGCGCCAGGGGCATGTGAAGTCAGCCCGGATGGACACGCTACGGTGTGCGCCGTGTGCCACTGTTTTCTGGGGGAGCAGTGGAACTCATTCGAGCGGACTAGGACACCCATAGAGAAGCGTATGTACTGGCTGAAGAGGCCGTACCAGTGCGACTCTCGGCGTATACCACAGGAGTGGAACATCTCCTATGACCTGGAGAGGAGAATCAGTGTCAGCAGCCAGAATTACGACGGGAACGAGTCAGATTTCTCCTCTTTCTCGGAAAACGAGAACATGTCAGACCAAGAACTGGATTTAGTAGACCGCGCCGGTGTGAGCAAGGAGAAGTACAAAACATCTGCCAACAGCAGCAAAACTCCCAGAGACGGTGGCAGGAAGAACAACAACAGTGTTATCAGTGTTAAAAACAGCCCTGACTCTCAACGGGCTATCCGCTATCCGGTTGGTGTCTACCAGGCACAGGACTCGCCGAAATCGGATAGTGCCATGCCGCCCAGGCGCGGTGCTAAAATTATGAATCATGTCTCTCAATCATCAGTATCTCTGTCCCAAGAGATTGTGTCCCAGAGATACTATGACAGCTCTCACGTCGACACACCTGTGCAGGACAACGGGATCATTATGCGCAACAGGCAGTGGCTAGCGGAGGGGAATGTCAGACACGCTGACCCGCGCCCTCTCCAACGCGCTGCTGACAGCAGCTGTAGTTTAACCAGGCATCCCTCCCTCATATTCCACCAGAAAGGAGAGGATCTCGCTGACGCTGCCGACGTGCTATCACCCATTGGCACCACTGTCACCTCTAGGCGCGACGCAGCAGCACCTAGAGAAAGTGTTCCGGGTAGGTTTACAGCCTCTGACAACTCTGACAACGACCATGAGATCAATATTACCAGTGACGACGACCGCGAGTTGTTTGAAGCAGCTGGCAGCAGCAGAGAGAGGGTATTGGCCCTGCTGAGACCACCCAGGGACGCTGCCGGGAGGGTCATTGCCATGCCCCAGAGTGGCGCCAGTGGTGGTGCCAACAGGAGTACCAGTCCCGAGGAGTGTGTGTGTTACATCTGTGGCAGCGGGATGTGGCAGGGCGGGAGGTTCCGTGTGTCTGTGCAGAAGCAGGAGAGGGCAGCCAGCGAGCCCTTCTTCCCCTTCCTGTGGTTACACAGCCCTCCCCCTGGCGCCATGCCCCTCACCCCGGGGGGCACCACCCTGGTCTGTGCCAGCTGCCACACCTCCCTCATGCAGCAGTGGCAGGGCTTCCAGCTGGCTGACGTGCCCGTTCTCCAGCGCCTCTACGTGGTCCCCCTCAACCAGGGCTCCTCCACACCTGCACCAGCCTCGGGCCACCCTCCCTACCTCACTCCCCAGGAAAGGCACCCCTCAGAGCCCCCGGACCGCCTACCTAAGTCTCAGGCTTCATGTGAGGCCTGTTTCCTCTGTGGCCAGGAGTGCGGGCGGGATGTGAGGGTGGCATATGCACGGGCCGGCGTGGGCAAAGCCCGCGGTGCCATGTATTTCCCCTTCATCAACCTGCTGCCGTGCCCGCCTGGTGCCCAGGGAGTGAGGAACGGCCGGGTGCACTGCTGTCCTCCATGCTACACCATCCTGGAGGAGATCTGGGGGGCGTACCGCCTCAGCCTCAGTGAGGACCTCATCACCTCTGTCACCTCCTTCCTAGGGAGGTACCACGCAGCGCTGGCCACGGGGGGAGCCGGACTGGCCCATTCCCAAAAGGGGGTGTCCTCCTCTTCCTCTGGCCATGGTGCGTCTGTATCAGTGTGTTACCTGTGTGGGGCAGAGCTAGGGGTCGGGGGGGAGTTCCAACTCCATGTCAACCCTCCCGGGCGCTGTGGAGAGAGAGAGCCCTTCTTTCCCTTCCTCACCATCCACCCCCCCGCTCCCCGCGCCAAACCTGCCGACGCCACCGGCCTGGTGTCAGCCTGTGCCCTCTGCTATCACGACCTGCATGCCCAGTGGGCTCAACATGAGAGCCAGGGTTCTGCCACCTCCAGCTCTACAGCCCCAGGCCCAGCCTCCTCCACCCCCCAGCCGGCCAGCTCTCCCTGGGCCAGACAGTACAGCTGCGAGGCCTTTGTGTGTTTCTTCTGCAGACAGGAGCAGAGGCGTCAGGGGGGGCTGTGTGCGGTCACAGTGGCCAGGCTCCCTGTGTTCCTGTACGCCCCACGCGGGCGCCGCACCCTTCTCGTGGATGATGGGAGGAAGCTGGTGATTGGCTCGTGTGTTGAATGTAAGTCCATGGTGCTGGCGGGACAGAGCATGCAGCAGGAGAGAGACAGGGACGGGGAGGGACAGGGAGACGGGAGGACAGAGTCACCTCCCCCTACATCACGCCTCAGACACAAGGTAAGACACAGGTTTGGGTCTTTTCACTTCAGTTTATATGCGGTCCGCAGCACCATGCTTCTCGGCTGAGCCACAGGGGTTTCCAGGAAGTGTGCAGATGTTTGATGCTCAAAGTTGACTATTGTGGGTGTGTTGTATATTTTAGTGGTGTAGTATGCATCCTTTTCAGTAGATTGTGTGCTTGTTCATGTCTGTTAGCTATTGGTTTGTGTAACCTAACTTGATGTTTGTGGATGATTTCAGTCGTATAATAATTAAGTGCGCTCGTCTCTGTCTGTGTGTGTAGGTGGGGTTTATTATGGACCAGTGTTCACGGCTGTTATTGCTATTCTCCCCCATTATGAGAAAGCTGCTCTGAAACAGGGAGAAGTGAGAGTTGGTGTGTTCTCGAGTGTTATGGTTGTGTGTGTGTGTGTGTGTGTGTGTTCCTTTAGCTCTCTGACTGGCAGGGGAGTGAGCAGTGTTAGCAGGGGATCCGTACAGCATCGGAGCCCGTCGTTAGAAAAACAAACATTTGGATCAGAACTCTAACAGTAAACAACACAGAAAGACTGGGGGGATTTCAAGGCCACGACTGGCCTCGTTTTCTTCTTGTGTGTTTACATGTGTGTGTTTCTGGCCAAGTCTGTTTGTTTTTGTTTTGCTGTATACAGGATTCCATACGTTAGTGCTGTGTGTGTGTGTGTGTGTGTGTGTGCGAGGCTACTACAGATTGTATCCTGTATCAGATCAACTAGATACGGCTGATATCCACTAATGATAATAAGAGTTTCCTCTGTGTCAGGAACAGCTGTGAACCCTCTATTAGACAGTGTGGTGTAATGATCATGTCTGTTGAATAAATCCTGCTCTATCCAGTGTAAATATAGAGTGGAGGCTAGACTCATCCAGTCATGTGTCAGTCTTACTGTAGTGTGTGTGTGTGTGTGTGTGTGTGTGTGTGTAATCATGCAGTGGCTGATTCAGTGCTGCTGTTACTGTTCCTGGAAGTCCAGTCTATGTGGTCCAGATGGAGGTCTTCACAGACCCAGACCTCTACACTCTCATGAATAAATGAGTGGAAAAAGGAGAATAGGTCTTGTAGATGAACTTGTAGCGATAGACCTTGTTCCACGGAGGCCACAGCAGCAGTTGCTGTTGCTACTAATTACACAACTGCTACCGAGATGAATGTATCAAAGAAAAAGCTATGTCTGCAACTCTGGTAGGCTCCCATGGTGATATAATCAGACGCACAAAAAGACAATGTTTTTGAGTTGGATCTTCGTCGGGTCATATAGCACTGTGAAAACCACCTACTGAAGTAACCTCTAGAGCAGGGATGGGCAACTCCAGTCCTCTGGGGTGTCACGCTTTTCCCCCATCCCTAGCAAACACAACTGATGAAACTAATTGCATTCTAAAATGAAGATCATGATTAGTTGATTATTGGAGTCAGATGTGTTAGCTGTTAGTTGAAGTGTGTGATTAAAGTGGGACTGCAGATGGAGAGTGGAGGAAGAGTAGAGGGAGAGAGAGAGGAAGGAGAGAGAGGAGAGAAGGAAGAGAGGAGAGAGAAGGAAGAGAGAAGGGAGAGAGGAGGGAGAGAGGAGGAAGAAAGGATGGTGGGAGAAGGAAGAGAGGAGGAAGAGAGGAGAGAGGAGAGGAGGTTGAGAGGAGGGAGAGAGGAGGTAGAGTGGAGGGAGAGAGGAGAAAGAGAGGAGGGAGAGAGGAGGAAGAAATGATGGTGGGAGAAGGAAGAGAGGAGAGAGAGGAGGGAGAGAGGAGGTTGAGAGGAGGGAGAGAGGAGGAAAAGAAGAGGGAGAGGAACATGATAGGAACAAGGTCTTCATTAAGGTACA
Organism: Oncorhynchus nerka; assembly: GCF_034236695.1. NCBI lineage: Eukaryota > Metazoa > Chordata > Actinopteri > Salmoniformes > Salmonidae > Oncorhynchus > Oncorhynchus nerka. The sequence goes on along the minus strand of NC_088422.1, from coordinate 73,381,070 downwards.
CTGTTGGGACTAGAGTTGATGAAGGAATCACACAATACTTTTTCTCATGCTGCAAGAATGTATGTTTAGATTGATGCTACAACAGAGCAATATTTACAGTGTGAAACAGAGAGATGCTCAACCTCATAATCAAAGATGATCATTCTCTGCGTGTGAATCATTTTATTGTTGTAAGAACACCCGTGGAGGTCGTTCAGCTGTCCTGTACTCTTACTCTCTCTCTCTCTCTCTCTCTCTCTCTCTCTCTCTCTCTCTCTCTCTCTCTCTCTCTCTCTCTCACTCTCTCTCTCTCTCAATTTAAGGGCGTTATTGGCATCAATTTAAGGGCTTTATTGGCATGGGGAAAACACCTGTTAACATTGCAAAGTAAGTGAAGTAGATAACAAACCAAAGTGAAATAAACAATAACAATTAACAGTAAACATTACACTCACAAAAGTTCCAAAAGAATAAAGACATTTCAAATGTCATATTATGACAATATACAGTGTTGTAGCGATGTGCAAATAGTTAAAGTCCAAAAGGGGAAGAAAATAAACAGAAATATGTATTTAATGTATTTACAATGGTGTGTGTTCTTCACTGGTTGCCCTTTTCTTGTGGCAACAGGTCACAAATCTTACTGCTGTGATGGCACACTGTGGTATTTCACCCAGTAGATATGGAAGTTTATCAAAATTGGGTTTGTTTTCAAATTATTTGGCGCTGTGTAGTCTGAGGGAAAAATGTGTCTTCAATATGGTCATACATTTGTCATGAGATTAGGAAGTGCAGCTCAGTTTCCACCTCTCTCTTTCTCTGTCTAGTCCACTCTGTTTTTCTGTGATCATCAGGTATGTAACTATATATCAGATCACACCCTCAGAGACAAAGCTAGATCAGAATCTCGGAGCAGGCTTACTTGGTGTGGGGGGTAAATGAGGCTTACTTGGTGTGGGGGTAATGAGGCTTATTTGGTGTGGGGGTAATGAGGCTTACTTGGTGTGGGGGTAATGAGGCTTACTTGGTGTGGGGGTAATGAGGCTTACTTGGTGTGTGTGTGGGGGTAATGAGGCTTACTTGGTGTGTGTGTGTGGGGGGGGGTAATGAGGCTTACTTGGTGTGGGGGATAATGAGGCTTACTTGGTGTGTGTGGGGTGGGGGTAATGAGGCTTACTTGGTGTGGGGGGTAATGGTGTTGTGGGGGGGTAATGGGAGATATTTGAGGAGTCTGAGGGGGTGCAGGTGACAGAGCTGTTTTTGGCCTGGGCCAGGCAATGACCTCATGGCTGAGGAAGTGCTTAGAGGGGCTGAGTGTGTGTGAGAGGGGCTGAAAGGGGGCGGTGGGGGCCTGGGAGAAACAGGTGCCGTGTCCTCCAGTGAGACGCTATCTGCCCCAGAGAAGAACTGTCATCGCTCTCATGTCACCAGAGGAGAACCCATCTGCTTCCCCTGACCCCACCCCACCCCCTCTCCTTCTCACCCCTTCCCTCTCCCCTGTGCTCTCTCTTGCCCTCTCCTTCCCTCTCTCCTCCTTCCTCCTTTATCTCTAAAAAGCAGAGGGAGGAGAAAGTGTGGGAAAAAAGTGGGGTGAATATGTAGAGAAGGGATGAGAAAATGAACCACAAAGGAACGGGTTGACTTTGTCTTTTAGCTAGGTCTTTTTCATTTTTAGATATTTGCACTAAGAATGGCATTATCAAGTTACGTTGTAAAACAGTAGAGGGAGGGGCTGGGTTCTGCATATGCACCTGCCTTCACCTACTGATGAGTACCTGCACTGTGGTGTGTGTGTTGCGTGCATATGTGCATGTGTGTCATTTAATGTACCTTGTTAAAACTAGGTTTTCCTGTCCGATTCCTCGTTAAGATCTCAATAAGGTCTAAATTAGTCCACGAAATGAGAGCTGCTACTGCTACTGTCTGCGTTTAATATAGTAGACTCCAACACACACACACACACACACACACACACACACACACACACACACACACACACACACACACACACACACACACACACACACGCTGCTGCTACTCTGTTAATGATCTATCCTAATTGCCTAGTCACTTTTACCCCGACCTACATGTACGTTACCTCAATTTGTCTTACTTTTGAACTCTGCAGTGTTGGAAAAGGGCTCGTAAGCATTTCAATGTAAAGTCTACACCTGTTGTATTCGACCACCACTAGACCACCACTAAACCACCACTAGACCACCACTAAACCACCACTAGACCACCACTAGACCACCACTAAACCACCACTAGACCACCACTATACCACCACTAAACCACCACTAAACCACCACTAAACCACCACTAGACCACCACTATACCACCAATAGACCACCACTAAACCACCACTAGACCACCACTAAACCACCACTAGACCACCACTATAAAACCAATGGACCACCAATAGACCACCACTAAACAATCACTAGACCACCACTAAACCACCACTAGACCACCACTACACCACCACTACACCACCACTAAACCACCACTAAACCACCACTAGACCACCACTAGACCACCACTAGACCACCACTAGACCACCACTAAACCACCACTAGACCACCACTAGACCACAACTAAACCACCACTAGACCACCACTAGACCACCACTAAACCACCACTAGACCACCACTAGACCACCACTAAACCACCACTAGACCACCACTAGACCACCACTAGACCACCACTAAACCACCACTAGACCACCACTAAACCACCAGAATGTCTAATTGGAGTCATACACATCCAACCAACCAGGCTTCAGGTCAAGGGGCCAATCCCATCCTAATTTCACGCCATTTTGATGAACAAATTTGAATGAAATTAAAATAGCCTATTTGTCTTGTGGGGATAAAATAATACTTTGTTAGTATTAGTATGATAGAGACGACTAAGGAAATGAAAACACTCTCAGTATGTCACTGGTATGGTTGTGTTGTGTCTGCCACTAAAGTCAAGGAGATGACACGATGATCAATGTCCTGCTACACTCAGTGGAGCCAACCTAGAGATGACAAGGGATCACCCACACACCTGTGTGTGTGTGTGTGTGTGTGTGTGTGTGTGTGTGTGTATGTGTGTGTGTGTGTATCTTTCTATGGTGGTCTGCTGAGGCTCTGTTCTGGGTGGCTGATTATCATTGACCCGTAGGAAAAATGGAGACAGGTTTTTGCGTCTGAGCTCAATCAGTGTGCCACTGTCTGTCTGTGTTTCTGTTCAGAAATGAATGTAGGGGTCAGTTACTATATGTGTGTAAATGTGGCCGTGATGTAAACATTTCAATGTGTGTGTGTGTTCTGTGTGTGTGTGTGTTTGGAAAGAGTATGTTCTCACTGCACGGCCCATATCCTGTGAAGGAGGTATTTGCTGTCACAGGAAAAACATTCTGGCATCGTGACACTGTCGCCTGCAAAGATTTATTACTGAGAGGAGAGGGGGAGGGAGGGAGGGAGAGGGGGAGTCTGGGGTGGGGAGTTGACAGGAAGGTTGGGTGTGTGTGTGTGTGTGTGGGGGGGGGGTAATCAGAAATAGAAAGGTAGAGGTGGTACCTATACCAATAAGCTCTCACAGTCTCATGTCAGAATTAGACGTTTGTCCATGTTTCTCAAATGTCAAATTTGGAAGGTGTTAGAAATGTCAAGTTTCTAAGTGTTTAAGGTTAAGTTTAGGCATTAACTCTGTGTGGTTAAGGTAAGGGTTAAGGTTTGGGATAGGCCTAAAACAAAAATCTCTAAAACAACTTTCGCTGGATTCGAACATTCAACCTTTTGCACCAGAGGCAGATGTTTACCTACCTGAAGGTAACAGCGCTCACTGTTGCCCCTAATGGTCCATTTCCACGTCATCTCCTGACGTCCTCAGACGTGGATGAACGTCTAGTATTGACTTATGATACCCGTACACTGTAAGAGCATTGGAAGCAGTGGAGCAGAGGGGAAGGACAAAGGAATGAATGGAAAATACTAGATAATAGGCAGTCAAAGACAAACAGCGAAGAGGAGCAGTGAGACAGGACTTTATGTCTCAGATATGGGAGATGAGAGGAGGGGAGTTAGTGGGATCTGTAGTTCAGCCAAAGAGAACAGAGCAGAATGGAATCCCATTTCTCATTAATACATCATAAAGGGTCACTGCAGGAAATACTACATTATCCAGGGGGCCACAGGGGATGGCTGTCTCTGTGGAGAGAATGGAACTCTAAGGTTATGTTTGTGTAAGTGTGTTGGTATGTGTGTTTTGTGTACCTGAGTGTGTATGCATGTTTGTGAGCCTGTGTGTGTTTGCCTGTGTTTTTGTGTGTTTGCCTGTGTGTGTGTGTGTGTGTGTGTGTGTGTGTTTGCCTGTGTGAGCCTGTGTGTGTGTGTGTGTGTGTGTGTGTGTGTGTGTGCGTGTGTGTTTGCCTGTGTGAGCCTGTGTGTGTGTGTGTGTGTGTGTGTGTGTGTGTGTGTGTGTGTGTGTGCCTGTGTTTAGGGTTTGTGGTCTGGTATTTTGATGTGGTTCCTACAAGGACTAACCCTCTGGGCTGTTTGACATATTGTCAGTCTGCTAGAGTCTGAACACACTGGTTCGCTGGATGTTCCCCAATGCTAGAAGGGGTTCCCCAAGTGAAAAGGTTTGAACCCCTGTTCTAGAGCAGCTAACAAGACCCCTGTCCCACTCACTGGACCAATGCATAGACAGAAGGACTTCTATAGTCACAAACAGCAGACAGGGTTGTGCTTTTGGCTTGACAGACACTGGGCTGGCTCCGCATTATCGGAGCCAACATTGGCATTGATAAAGGAAATTACAGTTCACATAAATGACATTCAATTGAATGATTTTATTTTTTTATAGTCAACATAAGTGATGCTAGTTATGCATTTTAAGTAGTCTAGGGGTCAACTTAAAATACACATGCATATCTTATTCATAAATCATATTGATGTTATTGACAACATTATAGTTCCAAGTACATATCTTAAGTTAGGATTGAGCCATGAGAGGCTGTATTCTCCAGTAGACAGCTGGCAGAGTGACGGACTGGTTGGCGTTTCAGATGGAATCCACAGCTATTTCTGGGGATATATTTCACAGCTCCTGAAGGGGGATTTTCATTCAGCTTTCTGAGGCTGGAAGACACCACACTCCTGGGGGTCGACCGCTCAGGGTGTGTGTGTCTGTGTGTGATAGAGATTAGCCTGCAGTGCATGCTTCATTCCTGCTGATATCTCTATAACATTATATCAAATGACCCAGATCCCAGCACTGATCCAGCTAGAAACATCCAGATTTCAACAGCCTTGTGAGGCCTTAGAACCGTCTCTCTCCGCCGCTGCCCGTGTCTTCACTGTTTTACTCCTCATCACTCAAAAAGAGGGTGTCTCATACCCCCTGCCAAATAGAACACCCTTCAATCCCTCCACCCTCACTAACAGCTGCTCCACTGTTCCGCTGTTCCTGTGTTAGCTGGGCTATAGCTAGGCAGAGGCAGCCTGACACCATAGTGCGAGCCTCATACCTCACACCTCTCCCACCCTATGAAAGGGGGAGATTGTGCTGCCCACAGCCACCGTCATGGAAAATTAAAGCCTTTGATCTACCTGGAATGACCCCCCCCCCCCCCCGTCCTCCGTCCCCCGTCCCTCGTTGCACATGCACACACACACAGAGTCATGAACGCTCACACACACACACACACACACACACACACATGTCATGCACGCATACACACATGCCCGCATACACACGCGCACACACACACGCACGCACACTCACACACACACACATACACTCACATACACACACGTTTGTTTTACTATCCTTGTGGGAACCAAACAATTGATTCCTATTCAAAATCCTGATCCTTAACCTAACCCTAACTTTAACCCCTAACCTTAAACTTAACCATAATTGCTAAACCTAACCACTTACCCTAATTCTAACCCTAATTGTTACCCTAACCCTTAAGCCTAAAATCTACTTTTTCCTTGTGGGGTCTGGCAAAATGGTCCCCTCAAGGATAGTAAAACACACACACACACACACACACACACACACACTATCGACCATGTTTGCACAAGACAGTAGCCCAGAGGGATCAAAATACGCAAGGCAAACTTAGAAAAACAGTTGACTGACAAATACCCTAGCAGAAAAAGAGTGGGAGGAGTTACTAAAATAGAGGAGGGAGAATGACACTTTCCCTGAATTACCTCCCTTTCCCTCTCCTTGTCTTAAAGTATGGAATGTCATTGAGTGGAAAGAGTGAATGAGTCTAGTTAAATTGTATTTGCTGTAGTGCTCTAGTTCTACTGCAGTACTTTGAGGTGATCTGACACCCCCCCAGGGCGGGACTTGGCTGGGGAAAGTTATTTTTACCGCGGACTGGAGACAGCAAGAGGGTCCTGCTTCAGAGTTTGGGGGCAGGGGGGGTGTTGCGGCTGATGTGTTAATGGTCTGTAGTTGAGGGGTTAGCACCTAATCACCCCTGACCTCCTCCCTGGGCTCAAAGAGGAAGTGGACCTGGGCTCATTAGAGGTCAGAGGTCACACAGGTGGAAGTGGACATGGTTAGTGTATCGACACTACTAACTGTCTCAGGAATCAGCCAGTCAGAGATAAAGTATAATACATGTTTATAATGTTGAGTTATTATTGAATGGTTTTCAGTGTTGAGTTATTTCTTACTTATAGTGTAGAACCACAAGACACATATAAATGAATAAAAGTCAATGATCCGGAATTTGATCTTGACAGGACAATTTTGAATGCTGTACAGATTGTAGAAGTTGGAATCCATTGTGTTAGCATAGAACATATGAGTGGTTTTGTCAAATTATCTGGCCCCTACTCCACTATTCAGGTAGGAACCCAGTTGACTGCCCTGTCCAGAGAGACAGAACAGAGAGGGCAGTGTCTCCTTGGCCCACTGTTCCAGTCAATCCTGTTGGTTGGCACTGGGGTGTGTGTGTCCACTTGGCACTGATGTCCTGTTTTCATCAGTGTTTGAGTCTGGCGTCGATGTGTGTGAGAAATAGTGTGTGTGTGTGTGTGTCCTGTTTTCAGCAGTGGGTGTGGGTCCAGTTGGCTCGTGTGTGTGAGTGTGTGTGTGTGTGTGTCTTTAGTGTGCCAGAGTTGGAGACAGTCTGTTGAACTCAGTGTGAACTGAATGAATGCTGAGACTCTAAGGTCTCATGTGAAATAGCTCAGTGTGTGTAGCCTTGAGTGTGTACGTGCCATCGGAAAGTATTCAGACCCCTTGACTTTTTCCACATTTTGTTATGTTAGAGCCTTATTCTAAAATTGATGAAATTGTTTTTTTCCATCATCAAAAACTAAAATACATAAGTATTCAGACCCTTTACTCAGTACTTTGTTGAAGCAGCTTTGGCAGCGATTACAGCCTCGAGTCTTCTTGGATATGATGCTACAAGCTTGGCACACCTGTATTTGGGGAGTTTCTCCCATTCTTCTCTGCAGATCCTATCACGTTCTGTAGGGTTAGATGGGGAACGTTGCTGCACATATATTTTCAGGTCTCTCTAGAGATGTTCTATTGGGTTCAAGTCCGGGCTCTGGCTGGGCCACTCAAGGACTTTCAGAGATCTCCTGCGTTGTCTTGGCTGTGTGCTTAGGGTCAATGTCCTGTTGGAAGGTGAACCTTTGCTCCAGTCGGATGTTCTGTGTGCTCTGGAGCAGGTTTTCATCAAGGATCCCTCTGTACTTTGCTCAGTTCATCTTTGCCTTGATCCTGACTAGTCTCCCAGTCCCTGCCGCTGAAAAACATCCCGACAGCATGATATCTAGATATCTAAATGAGAGAGCCCCATAGGAGAACCCTTTTTGGTTCTGGGTAGAACAATTTTGTGTTCCATGAAACCAAAACAGGTAATCCTAGGGGGAGAGATGGAGGGCCTGGTTCGGCATTCAAGTTCTGTGTGTGTCCAGTCCTCTCATAATTGTCCCCTGTGCCTGGGATGGTGGGATTTTTTCAGGACATGCACCACTTGTGGCGTTTGGACCTGGGCCATGCCTCCCCTCATATCCTCCCGTCTCTCCCTCCTGCCTCCTTTTCATTGTTTTGGGAGTGCAGTGTTGACTCAGGAAAGGGACAGCAAGAATGGCCTCTCCTCTCTCCCTGCTCTCATCCCCTGTTCTCCCCCTCCTTTCCGTCCCCCCATTCTCCCCCATTGTGGTCTGTTCAGTGTTGATTGAGGCCAGTACAGTCAGGGCCAGGCTGAATGGCTGGGTGAGAATAGCTGCTGTGCTATGTGAATGAGGTCTGTCTGTATTGTGTGGAGGCCAGCCCACTGGCTGGGGTTCCCCATGCTAGGCCTGGAGCTGCTTGAGTCTGGGTCCGTACAGGCCAGGGGATCTGGGCCAGGCCAGGGGATCTGGGCAAGACCAGGGGATCTGGGTCAGGCCAGGGGATCTGGGTCAGGCCAGGGGATCTGGGCCAGGCCAGGGGATCTGGGTCAGGCCAGGGGATCTGGGCCAGGCCAGGGGATCTGGACCAGGCCAGAGGATCTGAGCCAGGATGGGATCTGGGCCAGGACGGGATCTGGGCCAGGACAGGGGATCTGTACAGGACAGGGGATCTGTACAGGACAGGGAATCTGGACCAGGCCAGGGGATATGGGCAAGGCCAGAGGATCTGGGTCAGGCCAGGGGATCTGGGTCAGGCCAGGGGATCTGGGCCAGGCCAGGGGATCTGGGTCAGGCCAGGGGATCTGGCCCAGGGGATCTGGGTCAGGCCAGGGGATCTGGGTCAGGCCAGGGGATCTGGGCCAGGCCAGGGGATCTGGGCCAGGACGGGATCTGGGCCAGGACAGGGGATCTGGACCAGGCCAGGGGATCTGGACCAGGCCAGAGGATCTGAGCCAGGATGGGATCTGGGCCAGGACGGAATCTGGGCCAGGACGGGATCTGGGCCAGGACAGGGGATCTGTACAGGACAGGGGATCTGTACAGGACAGGGAATCTGGACCAGGCCAGGGGATATGGGCAAGGCCAGAGGATCTGGGCCAGGACAGGGCACCTGGGCCAGGACAGAGAGGGAGGACAGGCCACTGTGTTCTCCTCTGTCATAGAAAACAACAACTATATCACAACATGACCTACGTTCATTTGTGCTCTACTCATTCATTCATTCATTCATTCATTCAGTAAACCTGTTCCGTTATACAAAGGACCACAACGAGACCACATGTTGGTTAGTCACTTACTTCACAGCTGGACTGTAGCTGACGTGGTCTGTAGACCATAGATTACTACCACATTGTGCCCCAGACCTACATACTTGACATGTGCCAGCCATTAGAGGTCAGGCGGCTGGCATCTGTCTTAGTGCCTGGCATAGAGTGGTATGGCCAGGGGTAGAGGAGCAGGCTGGACGCTGGAGAAGTTCCCCAGTGCCCCCCTATTTTCCCATGGCCCTGGTTTTACTAGGGTTTTATACCAATGTAATTACAGAGTAGAGACAGTACTGTAACGATGTAACTACAGCCCAGCTCTTTCTCTCTCTCAAACACTCCCTCACTCCCAAACTTAGACCACCCCACGAGCCAGAAGAAACAAACCTCAAACACTGTGCGTGTGCATGTGCGTGTGCGTGTGTGTGTGTGTGTGTGTGTGTGTCTGCCAGGGGTTGGGAGCAGTAGCAGGTGTTTGCTCGCCGAAACACACGGGCAAAGCAGCTGGACTGTGCCACAGCTGTGTGTGTGTGTGTGTGTGTGTGTGTGTGTGTGTGTGTGTGTGTGTGTGTGTGTGTGTGTGTGTGTGTGTGTGTGTGTGTGTGTGGGATAGAAATGCAAGACTGTGTGTGCGTGTGTTTGTATATGTGTGTGTATATGTGTGTGTGTATATATGTGTGTATATGTGTGTGTAGCACCTGGACACAGCTGGACTGTATGGCAGGCAGTAGCTAATAGAGGAACTGTGTTTCTGGCCAGACGTGAGCTCCTACACTCAGCCTGTTCAACAAGTTATAGTATTCATTTCACTAGCTCTCCCTCTCTCCCACACACACACAGTTCCATTGCCAAAGTGCTTTCTTTTTATTCTCTATATTGATTTTTGGGATCTCTTTACTCCTTGTTCTTTCAGGTCTTCTTTTAGTTCTGGGTGTGTTATTTCAGAGTCATTTGAAGGGGTGAGGTATGGTGTTCTGGTGATGTGTCATTTGAGTCATTTGAAGGGGTGAGGTATGGTGTTGTGGTGATGTGTCATTTGAAGGGGTGAGGTATGGTGTTTTGGTGTTGTGTCATTTGAAGGGTGAGGTATGGTGTTGTGGTGATGTGTCATTTCAGAGTCATTTGAAGGGGTGAGGTATGGTGTTGTGGTGATGTGTCATTTGAAGGGGTGAGGTATGGTGTGTTTTGGTGTATGGCAAATACATTAGCAACATGTGTCTGCTTGTGAAAGGGGTCTGCTCTGCTTTGCTCTAGTCCTGCTTTCCTCCCCACTGTTCCCTCTCTCCTCCTCTCCCTTTCTCACCCCTCTCCCCCCATCCTGCTGATAGTCCTAATGAGGTGAGGAGAGCAGGGTTCTGTAGCACCTCTCAGTTTAGGATGCCATACCAGGACAACTGGTCATACCAGCAGCAAGGGGGAGAGCTCAGCCAAAATAGACACTCACACCTGGCTATATACAGTATGCCCTATACACAGCCAACCAATCAGGGACTAGGTTACTGTACCCCTTAACACACCCAGCTAACCAACCAGGGATTAGGTTACTGCAGTGTACCCCTAACTGTACAGGCCAAAGCCAACCAATCAGGGAATGGCCAAATAGGTTTGTTGCGAGGGCAGGGTAGCTATTGTCTAACATAGCAGATCTGACCTGCCAGAGTGAAGAAGATAGATGTCCTCCTTAAATTACAACCCCTCAAGTCCTCACCACCATAAATTACACCTCACCCCCTCTCAGCCTCTCTGTCCCCCTCTATGTACCCCTCACCCCATCCAAGCCTCTCTGTCCTCCTCACCCCCTCTCAGCCTCTCTGCCCCCTCACCCCCCTCTTTGTCCACCTCACCCCCTCTCAGCCTCTCTGCCCCCTCACCCACCTCTCTCCCCCTCACCCCTACTCCTCACTTCCTACCGCCTCCCCACTGTCTCTCATACTCCTTCACCCAACCCCAACTGGCCTTCTTCAACTCAATCCCACCCCCTCTATCCCTCCTCGCTCCTCAATCTGACCGCCCCCACCCCTCAACTCTTCACCCCCAACCCACTATCCCTCTTCCCTGGAACCACCTGGTCTCTCACATGACCTGCCAAGGCAGCTGGGTAGCTAGGGGGCTGTAAGGGTAGGGTGTAGGGGAGCTGTTGTGGCGTGTAGGGGGCTGTAAGTGGTGGGTTTAGGGGGCTGTAAGGGTGGGTGTAAAGGGGGTGTAGAAGTGTGTAAGGAGTGGGGTGTAAAGGAGTGTAGAGTGTGTAAGGGTGGGTGTAAGTGGGGTGTAGGGGGGCTGTAAGGGTGGTGTAGGGGGCTGTAAGGGTGGGGTGTAGGGGGCTGTAAGGGTGGGTGTAGGGGGCTGTAAGGGTGGGGTGTAGGGGCTGTAAGGGGTGGGTGTAGGGGTGGGTGTAGGGGGCTGTAAGGGTGGGTGTAGGGGGGCTGTAACGAGGGGGGGTGTAGTTAGGCTGTAAGGGGTGGGGGTGTAGTTAGGCTGTAATGGGGGGGTGTAGTTAGGCTGTAAGGGGTGGGGTGTAGTTAGGCTGTAACGGGGTGTAGTTAGGCTGTAAGGGGTGGGGGGTGTAGTTAGGCTGTGAGGGGGTGTGAAGTTAGGCTGTAAGGGGTGGGGGTGTAGGGGGCTGTAACGGGGTGAGGGGGTGTAGTTAGGCTGTAAGGGGTGGGTGTAGGGGGCTGTAACGGGGGTGTAGTTAGGCTGTACGGGGTGTAGTTAGGCTGTAAGGGGTGGGTGTAGGGGGCTGTAGCAGGGGTGTAGTTAGGCTGTAAAGGGTGGGGGTGTAGTTAGGCTGTAGCAGGGGTGTAGTTAGGTTGTAAGGGTGGGGGTGTAGTTAGGCTGTAAGGGGTGGGGGGTGTAGTTAGGCTGTAAGGGGTGGGGGTGTAGTTAGGCTGTAACGGAGGGGTGTAGTTAGGCTGTAAGGGGTGGGGGGTGTAGTTAGGCTGTAGCAGGGGGTGTAGTTAGGCTGTAAGGGGTGGGGGGTGTAGTTAAGCTGTAAGTGGTGGGAGGTGTAGTTAGGCTTTAAGGGGTGGGGGTGTAGTTAGGCTGTAACGGGGGGTGTAGTTAGGCTGTAAGGGGTGGGGGGTGTAGTTAGGCTATAGAGGAGGTGTAGTTAAGCTGTAAGGGGGTGGGGGTGTAGTTAGGCTGTAAGGGGTGGGGGTGTAGTTAGGCTGTAAGGGTGGGAGGTGTAGTTAGGCTGTAAGGGGTGGGGGGGTGTAGTTAGGCTGTAGAGGGGGTGTAGTTAGGCTGTAAGGGGTGGGGGTGTAGTTAGGCTGTAAGGGGTGGGGGTGTAGTTAGGCTGTAATGGGGGTGTAGTTAGGCTGTAAAGGGGTGTGGGGTGTAGTTAGGCTGTAAGGGGTGGGGGTGTAGTTAGGCTGTAACGGGGTGTAGTTAGGCTGTAAGGGGTGGGGGTGTAGTTAGGCTGTAACGGGGGTGTAGTTAGGCTGTAAGGGGTGGGGGTGTAGTTAGGCTGTAACAGGGGGGTGTAGTTAGGCAGTAAGGGGTGGGGGTCTAGTTAGGCTGGAACGGAGGGTGTAGTTAGGCTGTAAGGGGTGGGTGTAGGGGGCTGTAACGGGGGGTTTAGTTAGGCTGTAAGGGGGTGGGTGTAGTTAGGCTGTAAGGGTGGGTGTAGTTAGGCTGTAAGGGGTGGGGGTGTAGTTAGGCTCTAACAGGGGGTGTAGTTAGGCTGTAAGGGGTGGGGGTGTAGTTAGGCTGTAGCAGGGGGGTGTAGTTAGGCTGTAAGGGGTGGGGGGTGTAGTTAGGCTGTAAGGGTGGGTGTAGTTAGGCTGTAAGGGGTGGGGGATGTAGTTAGGCTCTAACGGGGGGTGTAGTTAGGCTGTAAGGGGTGGGGGGTGTAGTTAGGCTGTAAGGGGTGGGGGGTGTAGTTAGGCTGTACCGGGGGGTGTAGTTAGGCTGTAAGGGGTGGGGGGTGTAGTTAGGCTGTAACGGGGGGGTGTAGTTAGGCTGTAAGGGGTGGGGGGTGTAGTTAGGCTGTAAGGGGTGGGTGTAGGGGGGCTGTAACGGGGGGGGGGTGTAGTTAGGCTGTAAGTGGTGGGTGTAGGGGGCTGTACGGGGGGGTGTAGTTAGGCTGTAAGGGGTGGGGGGGTGTAGTTAGGCTGTACGAGGGGATGTAGTTAGGTTGTAAGGGTGTGGGGTGTAGTTAGGCTGTAAGGGTGGGGGTGTAGTTAGGCTGTAAGGGTGGGGGTGTAGTTAGGCTGTAAGGGGTGGGGGGGTGTAGTTAGGCTGTAAGGGGTGGGGGGTGTAGTTAGGCTGTAAGGGTGGGGGTGTAGTTAGGCTGTAACGAGGGGTGTAGTTAGGCTGTAAGGGGTGGGGGTGTAGTTAGGCTGTAACAGGGGGTGTAGTTAGGCTGTAAGGGGTGGGGGTGTAGTTAGGCTGTAACGGGGTGCAGTTAGGCTGTAAGGGGTGGGGGGTGTAGTTAGGCTGTAACGGGGGTGTAGTTAAGCTGTAAGGGGTGGGGTGTAGTTAGGCTGTAAGGGGGTGGGGGTGTAGTTAGGCTGCGGGGGTGTAGTTAGGCTGTAAGGGGTGGGGGTGTAGTTAGGCTGTAGCGGGTGGGGTGTGTAGTTAGGCTGTAAGGGGTGGGGGGGTGTAGTTAGGCTGTAAGGGGGGGGGGTGTAGTTAGGCTGTAAGGGGTGGGGTGTAGTTAGGCTGTAAGGGGTGGGGGGTGTAGTTAGGCTGTAACAGGGGGGGTGTAGTTAGGCTGTAAGGGGTGGGGGGTGTAGTTAGGCTGTAACGGGGGTGTAGTTAGGCTGTAAGGGTAGGGGGTGTAGTTAGGCTGTAAGGGGTGGGGGTGTAGTTAGGCAGTAAGGGGTGAGGGGTGTAGTTAGGCTGTAAGGGGTGGGGGTGTAGTTAGGCTGTAACAGGGGGTGTAGTTAGGCTGTAAGGGGTGGGGGGTGTAGTTAGGCTGTAAGGTGGATGTAGTTAGGCTGTAAGGGTGGGTGTAGTTAGGCTGTAACGGGGGGTGTAGTTAGGCTGTAAGGGGTGGGGGTGTAGTTAGGCTGTAAGGAGTGGGGGTGTAGTTAGGCTGTAAGGGTGGGAGGTGTAGTTAGGCTGTAAGGGGTGGGGGTGTAGTTAGGCTGTATGAGGGTGGGAAGTGTGAGTTAGGCTGTAAGGGATAGGGGTGTAGTTAGGCTGTAAGGGGTGGGGGTGTAGTTAGGCTGTAAGGGGTGGGGGGTGTAGTTAGGCTGTAAGGGGTGGGGGTGTAGTTAGGCTGTAACGGGGGGTGTAGTTAGGCTGTAAGGGGTGGGGGTGTAGTTAGGCTGTAAGGGGTGGGTGTAGTTAGGCTGTAAGGGGTGGGGGTGTAGTTAGGCTGTAACGGGGTGTAGTTAGGCTGTAACGGGGGGGGTGTAGTTAGGCCGTAAGGGGTGGGTGTAGAGGGGCTGTAAGGGTGGGTGTAGGGGGCTGTAAGGGGGGGGTATAGTTAGGCTGTAACGAAGTGTAGTTAGGCTCTAAGGGGTGGGGGTGTAGTTAGGCTGTAACGGGGGTGTAGTTAGGCTGTAAGGGGTGGGGGGTGTAGTTAGGCTGTAACGGGGGGTGTAGTTAGGCTGTAAGGGGTGGGGGTGTAGTTAGGCTGTAAGGGGAGGGGTGTAGTTAGGCTGTAACGGGGGGGTATAGTTAGGCTGTAACGGGGGTGTAGTTAGGCTCTAAGGGGTGGGGGGTGCTGGGGATGTTGGCTCCAACAGGGGTCACAAATGGCTTTAGAAACTCTGTCCACTCTGAAGGGGAGGAGGAACACTAACTGGTTTGTTTGTTGGCTTTCCAAATTGGCACACTATGTTTGGAAAACACACACACACACACTTGCGCACACACACACTCCAACCAGGGTGTCCACCCATTCTGCACAGAGTGGATGAAAAGGTGCTTTGGTGATGAAACTTCCCTTCCTAATGTTGTAATAATATTTCATACGTTTTGTTTATCTCATGTTCTGAATCGCTCCCTGGGATCTTTCTCTAAAATACTGTATCATTAACATTATATACAAAAAGTTGGATTTTGCAACCTAATACTTCCGATAATAAGCACCGAGCTCGGTTGACATAGCGGTGCTGCTTTCTCGTAACAACTTTTGAGGATTTTACATTTTGTGGTCGCCGTCTTCAGTTGTTTCCGTAGGTCGCACAAAGCTAAATTTGCATGACACGAGCTGAATTAAATGTAAAAGGCTTTGAAAATAAAAAGCTCGGCATACACTCAGTGCTCCTTTGACATTTTACAGAGATACACTTGTTTTTGTGAGAAATCTTTGAAAAGTAACAGGAATTTCAAATGAGTATGAAAGGGGTATGCTAAAACATGAAAATACAACATATCATGTCTCAAAATCGATACCCATCTTATTGTTTTCTGTCCTGCGGACTCGAGAAGAAAGATGACGAGTTCAACAGGAAAGAGAACCTGTCAAGTAGCCAGGAGCCTTACATTTTGCACAGAATCCAGCCTTGCTGAAACAATGCAAGTTTCTCTTGTGTATGAAGACACTGGCCGAGGGACATCACATCAGTGGCATGGGCATGGTTGGGTTACACACACACAAACCACACGCACACAGTTCCCCAGTGCCAGGGCTGCAATAGTGTGACATTAGAGCAGTCAGATTTATGTCTAGGGGTGTGGGGTGGGGTAGCAGGGATTGGGGTAGTGGTGTCCAGGGACCTCCTGTTTAGTTTCCTAGGAAAAGATTTTGGCACGCTGACACGGCTGTGCCACTCTGAGAGAGACACACATACCAGACAGACAGAGAGAGATAGAGATGGCATGAACATGGCACAGAGCTACTGATCCCACATCAGTCAGTTGACAAAAGCCAGGGCAGCTCAACAAGCACCAAGGGGCTATATGTGTCAGCATGTGTATTCTCGCTCACTCTGTGTCTCTCTCTCTTTCACACACCTAAACAAATACACACATTATACACACCTTTTGACAACTGACAACTGTTGTGGTTCTGCTGTTGTTATTAGTGGAGGGGGAAAAATCGATTCAGTTCCATACTGGGATATTATGTTTGCTCTAGTTGGCTGTACCTGCACCAAAACTTGTGAGCCAATTTGTTTTCAGCACTTTTATTTCCATGACTGATCAACACTCATTTTGTCATGGCTCTCTCTTGTCCCTCTGCAGCAGACGTATGTTTGGAACATCGAATCGCAACAACATCACAGTATCGGCAGTTAAGTATGGTGATCATATCGTATCGTAAGGTCCCTGGCAATTCCCAGTCCTAGTTGTCATGGCCAGAAATGTAGTGCTTATTTGTGGCCAGTAGAACATAAGCCTACACCACAGATGGGCAACTTTTATGGGGGTGTGGGCCACCATTTTTTTTTAAAATAACGAATTTCTTGCAATTCTGCTAATTTTGCAATGGGCGGAAAGGAAAAGTGGTTGTTTTACAGCTAATGTCCTGCAATTCTACACATTTTGCCATAGGGTGGAGAGAAATGTTAGCAGTTTTTAATTTGATATCTGAGTGAAACTGACTAACAAAATCAATGGGGGGCCCCCGGACGGTAATTCAAACATGATAACAAGTTTAAATAGGTGGACGCTAAACTGACTTAGCAATCTAAAACAAAATGCTGACAGGGGCTAATTGACCGACTGTCAGTGACTGACATAACAAGAGAAAAACTGCTGATGCACAACCACATTTAGAAATTGCACCTGGAGTATTCTGCTATTCTAACTCACAATAGTAAGTTGAGACCCCAAATTAGTAAAAATAATATAGATATACACTACCTTTCAAAAGTTTGGGGTTACTTAGAAATGTCTTTGTTTTTTAAAGAAAAGCACATTTTTGTCCATTCAAATAACATTATATTGATCAGAAATACAGTGGAGACATAGTTAATGTTGTAAATGACTATTGTAGCTGGAAACGGCTGATTTGTTTATAGAATATCTACATAGGCGTACAGAGGCCCATTATCAGCAACCATCACTCCTGTGTTCCAATGGCACGTTGTGTTAGTTAATCCAAGTTTATCATTTCAAAAGGCTAATTGATCATTAGAAAACCCTTTTACAATTATGTTAGCACAGCTGAAAACTGTTGTGCTGATTAAAGAAGAAATACAACTGGTCTTCTTTAGACTAGTTGGGTATCTGGAACATCAGTATTTGTGATGAAGATGAAGAAATGAAGGCTATTCCATGCGAGAAATTGCAAAGAAACTGAAGATCTCATACAACGCTGTGTACTACTCCCTTCACAGAACAGCGCAAACTGTCTCTAACCAGAATAGAAAGAGGAGTGGGAGGTCCCGGTGCACAACTGAGCAAGAGGACAAGTACATTAGAGTGTCTAGTTTGAGAAACAGACGCCTCACAAGTCCTAAACTGGCAGCTTCATTAAATAGTACCCACTAAACACCAGTCTCAATGTCAACAGTGAAGAGGCGACTCCGGGATGCTGGCCTTGTTCTGTGTTCTTTTGCCCATCTTAAGCTTTTCTTTTTATTGTCCAATCTGAGATATGGCTTTTTCTTTGCCTTGTGGATTTAGAGGCTGCCACCCCCGTGCTTCACGGTTGGGATGGTGTTCTTCGGCTTGCAAGCCTCCCCCTTTTTCCTCCAAACATAATGATGGTCATTATGGCCAAACAGTTCTATTTTTGTTTCATCAGACCAGAGGACATTTCTCCAAAAAGTTTGATCTTTGTTCCCATGTGCAGTTGCAAACCGAAGTCTGGCTTTTTTATGGTGGTTTTGGAGCAGTTGCTTCTTCCTTGCTGAGTGGCCTTTCAGGTTATGTCGATATAGGACTCGTTTTACTATGGATATAGATACTTGTGTACCTGTTTTCTCCAGCATCTTCACAAGGCCCTTTGCTGTTTTTCGGGGATTGACTTGCACTTTTCGCACCAAAGCACGTTCATCTCTAGGACACAGAACGAATCTCCTTCCTGAGCGGTATGACGGCTGTGTGGTCCCATGGTGTTAATACTTGCGTATTATTGTTTGTACAGATGAACGTGGTACCTTCAGGAGTTTGGAAATTGCTCCCAATAATGTCTTGGCTGATATTTTTTGATTTTCCCATGATGTCAAGCAAAGAGGCACTGTGTTTGAAAGTAGGCCTTGAAATACATCCACAGGTACACCTCCAATTGACTGAAATAATGTCAATTAGCTAATCAGAAGCTTTTAAAGCCATGACATAATTTTCTGGAATTGTCCAAGCTGTTTAAAGGCACAGTCAACTTAGTGCATGTAAACTTCTGACCCACTGGAATTGTGATACAGTGAATGATAAGTTAAATAATCTGTGTAAACAATTGTTGGAAAAATGACTTGTGTCATGCAGAAGGTAGATGTCCTAACCGACTTGCCAAAACTATAGTTTGCTAACAATAAATTTATGGAGCTGTTGAAAAACAAGTTTTAATTACTCCAACGTTAGTGTATGTAAACTAACGACTTCAACTGTATAAAGTACAGTCATGACCAAAAGTTTTGAGAATGACACAAATATTAATTTTCACAAAGTCTGCTGACTCAGTTTGTATGATGTCAATTTGCATATACTCCAGAATGTTATGAAGAGTGGTCAGCTGAA
This sequence comes from Oncorhynchus nerka, assembly GCF_034236695.1. NCBI lineage: Eukaryota > Metazoa > Chordata > Actinopteri > Salmoniformes > Salmonidae > Oncorhynchus > Oncorhynchus nerka. Next base: position 73,362,322 of record NC_088422.1, on the reverse strand, counting down.
TTGCAATTAATTGCAAAGTCCCTCTTTGCCATGCAAATGAACTGAATCCCCCCCCAAAAAATTTCCACTGCATTTCAGCTCTGCCACAAAAGGACCATCTGACATCATGCCAGTGATTCTCTCGTTAACACAGGTGTGGGTGTTGACGAAGACAAGGCTGGAGATCACTCTATCATACTGATTCAGTTCGAATAACAGACTGGAAGCTTCAAAAGGAGGGTGGTGCTTGGAATCATTGTTCTTCCTCTGTCAACCATGGTTACCTGCAAGGAAACACGTGATGTCATCATTGCTTTGCACAAAAAGGGCTTCACAGGCAAGGATATTGCTGCCAGTAAGATTGCACCGAAATCAACCATTTATCGGATCATCAAGAACTTCAAGGAGAGCAGTTCAATTGTTGTGAAGAAGGCTTCAGGGCGCCCAAGAAAGTCCAGCAAGCGCCAGGACCGTCTCCTAAAGTTGATTCAGCTGCTGGATCGGGGCACCACCAGTGCAGAGCTTGCTCAGGAATGGCAGCAGGCAGGTGTGAGTGCATCTGCAAGCACAGTGAGGTGAAGACTTTTGGAGGATGGCCTGGTGTCAAGAAGGGCAGCAAAGACGCCACTTCTCTCTAGGAAAAACATCAGGGACAGACTGATATTCTGCAAAAGGTATAGGGATTGGACTGCTGAGGACTGGGGTAAAGTAATTTTCTCTGATGAATCCCCTTTCCGATTGTTTGGGGCATCCGGAAAAAAGCTTGTCCGGAGAAGACAAGGTGAGCGCTACCATCAGTCCTGTGTCATGCCAACAGTAAAGCATCCTGAGACCATTCATGTCTGGGTTTGCTTCTCAGCCAAGGGAGTGGGCTCTCTCACAATTTGGCCTAAGTACGCAGCCATGAATAAAGAATGGTACCAACACATCCTCCGAGAGCAACTTCTCCTAAACATCCAGGAACAGTTTGGTGACGAACAATACCTTTTCCAGCATGATGGAGCACCTTGCCATAAGGAAAAAGTGATAACTAAATGGCTCATGGAACAAAACATCGATATTTTGGGTCCATGGCCAGGAAACTCCCCAGAACTTAATCCCATTGAGAACTCGTGGTCAATCATCAAGAGGCAGGTGGACAAACAAAAACCCACAAATTCTGACAAACTCCAAGCATTGATTATGCAAGAATGGGCTGCCATCAGTCAGGATGTGGCCCAGAAGTTAATTGACAGCATGCCAGGGCGGATTGTAGAGGTCTTGAAAAAGAAGGGTCAACACTGCAAATATTGACTCTTTGCATCAACTTCATGTAATTGTCAATAAAAGCCTTTGACACTTATGACATGCTCGTAATTATACTTCAGTATTCCATAGTAACATCTGACAAAAATATCTAAAGACACTGAAGCAGCAAACGTTGTGAAAATTAATAGTTGTGTCATTCTCAAAAAAAGAGGTTTCCAATGGACCGACTGTGTGTCTGGACCTACAACTTGCAAATGTGCTAGTCCAGTCGTGAGTGACAAATGTGCAAAGCATATAACCTTGAGGCCGCAGCGAAGTAGCCAAAGTGGTTAGCTACTAGCTTATGGTTAACTTGTCACAAATATGCTCAAATCTGATTATTAGGCTAGGAACTGGAGTTTAGAAATTCTCTTGTTATGGTCAGAGCCAAATCCTGTCTTCATTCAGCATTTTGAGCTGCTCAGTGAGACCATAAAACATTTGCGCCCGTCCATCTTTGTGTCTGTCCGTCTGTCTATGTGCGTTCTGTCCATCTTGTCAATTGGAAATATTCCTCCAAAAATAACCTCTCAATCTCTCTTCCTAATCCTTCCAATAGTAGACATAAAAAATAGAGCAGAGGGGATTTCAATGTTTTTATGTTCTCCTCTCTTGCAGGGTGCTGTAAAAATAGCACTTGGTTTGAGTTAGGAGCCAGGGGTCTCCTCCTCTCCATCTTCTCTTCCTCATCTCCTCTCTCCCCCTCTCTCCATGTTCCCTCCCCTCCTCTCTCCCCCTCTCTCCATGTTCCCTCCCCTCCTCTCTCCCTTCTCTTTGTCATCTCCTCTCTCCATGTTCCCTCCCCTCCTCTTTCCCCCTCTCTCCATGTTCCCTCCCTCCTCTCTCCCCCTCTCTCCATGTTCCCTCCCCTCCTCTCTCCCCCTCTCTCCATGTTCCCTCCCCTCCTCTCTCCTTTCTCTTTTTCTCTGCCCCTCCACCTCCTCCCCCTCCTCTGTCTGTCTGTGCCGCCCACTCTTTTCTCCTTCCCTCCCTGCTTCCCCCCCTCCTCCCCCTCTCTTTCCCTTCTCTCCTCTATCCTCTCCCCTCACTCTTTCCCCCACTCCTCCACCCCCACCCTCCCTCCTTTCCCCTCCTTGTGGATTTAGCAGGGCCACATGTTGCTGGCCTCTCTTGGCGGTGTGAGCCCCATGGCGGGCCCTGGCTCCAGCCTGACGCGCAGCCCGGGCAGTGTCTGTGTCTGTGTGTGTGTGTGTGTGTGTGTGTGTGTGTGTGTGTGTGTGTGTGTGTGTGTGTGTGTGCCTGCGTTCCTGTGTGTGCGACTGAGAGAGAGGATATGTGTGTGTGTGCATGCCTGGATGTGTGTGTGTGGTTGACTGTGTGTGCCTGTTTCTGTGCGTGAGAGATGCGCGGGCCGGGCGGCGCTCACACAGTAACCTGATAGTGGTGCTGGGAGCAGCAGAGAGAGTGGCTCTGAGCGAGGCAGTGCTGTGATTTATAACAAGAGCCTAGCAGATGGCTGCAACAGGAGTTTGTTTAAGTTTGCTTCAGAGCCGGGCACACCGCCAGCAACACAGAGAGGGCTTGCCAGAAAAATGTTCACTGACTCTGGACGCCTAACCACTACCTCCCCCTCCTCTCCTCCCCTCTCCCCTCGGGTGTCCCCCTGCCTAACCCCACACAGCCCCCTCTCTCAGTCCAGCACCACACACAGATGCACACTGATACACACAAACTCCCAGTCTCCCAGACTTTCTGTCCCTGATCTCAGCTTACTGTTCTCTCATTTCTCTCTTTCCTCCCATCTGCTTGGCATGCAAACACACACACACATAAAACACACTTACACACAGACACACACACAAACACTAGCTAGTATAATGCTGTTTTGTTGAGTCCCTGGTGCAGACAAGGGGGGGGATCATTGCGGAGCGTTGCAGGGTGGTTGTCTAACCATTGTTTGAAGACTGGGGAGGTTTCTGCTCTAATCCGGACATGCCCTTTTCTCACCTACACACACAGGCGTGCACACAACACACACACACACACACACACTGTTTAGAGGGAAAGGAAGAAAACAACATTGTTCCGCTGTTAGGGGTGAAAGAAAGTTGTCATATCACTCGTGAAGTGGTAGAAATGCAATACATGACAGTGCACACACACCATCCATCACATACACCATCAGCAAATACACCATCCAGCACACACACCATCCACCACATGCACACCCTCCAAATACAGCAGCTCCCTGTGAATGGGATCAGGATGACTCCAACCTATTTCATGTATCTACAGGTCAAGGTCTTCTTATCATCCTCTCCTTCACAGTCTCTTCCAGACTAATCACTAAATGACTCCGTCTCCTCTTTGCCTGCTCCTACTTTCCACAATGTCAGTTCAGCATGACAGGGAGGGATGATTTGATTTATTTATCTCTTATTTTACCAGGTAACTTGACTGAGAACACGTTCTCATTTACAGCAACAAACTGGGGAATCGTTAAATGTGAGAGGAGGGGGATGAATGAGCCAATTGGATTATTAGGTGATGGTGACTGTTAGCCAGGACACCGGGGTCAGAGCAGGCCAGAACCAGACAAGGTAGAGAGCAGGCCAGGGCCAGACAAGGTAGAGAGCAGGCCAGGGCCAGACAAGGTAAAGAGCAAGCCAGGGCCAGACAAGGTAGAGAGGAGGCCAAGGCCAGACAAGGTAGAGAGCAGGCCAGAGCCAGACAAGGTAGAGAGTAGACCAGAGCCAGACAAGGTAGAGAGCAGGCCAGGGCCAGACAAGGTAGAGAGCAGGCCAGAACCAGACAAGGTAGAGAGCAGGCCAGAGCCAGACAAGGTAGAGAGCAGGTCAGAGCCAGACAAGGTAGAGAGCAGGCCAGAACCAGACAAGGTAGAGAGCAGGCCAGAGCCAGACAAGGTAGAGAGCAGGCCAGAACCAGACAAGGTAGAGAGCAGGCCAGAGCCAGACAAGGTAGAGAGCAGGCCAGGGCCAGACAAGGTAGAGAGCAGGCCCGAGCCAGACAAGGTAGAGAGCAGGCCCGAGCCAGACAAGGTAGAGAGCAGGCCAGAACCAGACAAGGTAGAGAGCAGGCCAGAGCCAGACAAGGTAGAGAGCAGGCCAGGGCCAGACAAGGTAGAGAGCAGGCCCGAGCCAGACAAGGTAGAGAGCAGGCCAGAGGCAGACAAGGTAGAGAGCAGGCCAGAGGCAGACAAGGTAGAGAGCAGGCCAGAGCCAGACAAGGTAGAGAGCAGGCCAGAACCAGACAAGGTAGAGAGCAGGCCAGAACCAGACAAGGTAGAGAGCAGGCCAGAGCCAGACAAGGTAGAGCGCAGGCCAGAGCCAGACAAGGTAGAGAGCAGGCCAGAGCCAGACAAGGTAGAGAGCAGGCCAGAGGCAGACAAGGTAGAGAGCAGGCCAGGGCCAGACTGGTGCTGTGTGTTACAGTATAATGGGTAAAGTCAGGACCAGATCAGAGGAAGGCTCAGACCTGCTGTACTGTACTCCTCCCTGGGCTCTGACACATAGCCCAAGACTAACTCAACCCAGACACACTTTACGGTACTGTGTAGAGTGTGTAATGGCTGTGAGCGTCTGTGTCTGTGTGAAGGTTACAGTTAAGATTACAGCGTGACCGTCCTTCATCACTCTCCTGCCAGTGGAAGAGGTGTTCAAAGCCTTGCACTCATGTTGAGGAGATCATTGAGACCGGCTGCAATGATTTATCACTTCCATCTCTTCCCTCTATACCTTTTCTCTTATTCTATTCTTTCTGCTTCCTCCTTTTCTCTCCCTCTTCCTCTTTGACCTGTGTGATCTAGTTGATTCTCTCTTCAGATTCCCCTCATTGCCCTTCCATCACTCCCCTTCAAACTCTCCTTCATTCCCCCAAACGTATCTTAGATTGTTTCATGCTGTGCTGTGTGTGTGTAGTGATACAGAGACCAAGACAGCAACTAGCTCTCACAGTCTCACATCATCACATTTAGAAGTTGTTCCAAATGTTACATTTCTACGTGTTTAAGGTTAAGTTTAGGCATTAACTCTGTGTAGTTAAGGTAAGGGTTAAGGTTTGGGATAGGCCTAAAACAAAAATCTCTAAAATAACTTTCTTTTGCTGGATTTTGAACATGCATCTTTTGGCTCCAAAGGAAGATGCTTTCCACCATCCCCATCCACAACACCCTAGCAAAACTGAAACCTACTTGAAAGTAACAGTGCTCACTGTTTCCCCTAGTGGCCAGTTTCCACATAATCTCCCAAAGTCCTCAGACATGGATGGACGTCAAAGCTTAACTTGTATCACGGGTGACTTGGCTGGAGACAGAGACAGGGGCAGAGACAGAGACAGGGACAGGGACAGGGACAGAGACAGGGGCAGAGACAGGGACAGGGGCAGAGACAAGGGCAGAGACAGGGGCAGAGACGGGGACAGAGACAGGGGCAGAGACAGGGGCAGAGACAGGGACAGGGGCAGAGACAGGGGCAGAGACAGGGACAGGGACAGAGACAAGGGCAGAGACAGGGACAGAGACAGGGACAGAGACAAGGGCAGAGACATGGGCAGAGACAGGGGCAGAGACAGGGACAGGGGCAGGGACAGAGACAGAGACAGGGACAGAGACAAGGGCAGAGACAGGGACAGAGACAAGGGCAGGGACAGAGACAGGGGCAGAGACAGGGACAGGGACAGAGACAGGGGCAGAGACAGGGGCAGAGACAGAGACAGGGACAGGGACAGAGACAAGGGCAGAGACAGGGACAGAGACAGAGACAGGGGCAGAGACAGGGACAGGGACAGAGACAAGGGCAGAGACAAGGGCAGAGACAGGGACAGAGACAGGGACAGAGACAAGGGCAGAGACATGGGCAGAGACAGGGGCAGAGACAGGGACAGGGGCAGAGACAGGGACAGATACAGGGACAGAGACAAGGGCAGAGACAGGGACAGAGACAGGGACAGAGACAGAGACGGGGACAGAGACAAGGGCAGAGACAGGGGCAGAGACAGAGACAAGGGCAGAGACAGGGGCAGAGACAGAGACAGGGGCAGAGACAGAGACAGAGACAAGGGCAGAGACAGGGGCAGAGACAGGGACAGAGACAGGGTTCAGAGACAGAGATGGGGACAGAGACAAGGGCAGAGACAGGGGCAGAGACAAGGGCAGAGACAGGGGCAGAGACAGAGACAGGGGCAGAGACAGAGACAAGGGCAGAGACAGGGGCAGAGACAGGGGAAGAGACAGGGACAGAGACAGGGACAGAGACAGGGGCAGAGGCAGGGGCAGACACAGGGGCAAGACAGGGGCAGAGACAGGGGCAGAGACAGAGGGGCAGAGACAGGGGCAGAGACAGAGACAGGGGCAGAGGCAGGGGCAGAGACAGGGGCAGAGGCAAGGGCAGAGACAGGGGCAGAGACAGGGGCAGAGACAGAGGCAGGGGCAGAGACAGGGGCAAGACAGGGGCAGAGACAGGGGCAAGACAGGGGCAGAGACAGGGGCAGAGACAGGGACAGAGGCAGGGGCAGAGACAGGGGCAGAGACAGGGGCAGAGACAGGGACAGAGACAGGGACAGAGACAGGGGCAGAGACAGGAGCAGAGACAGGGGCAGAGACAGAGACAGGGCAGCGACATGGACAGAGACAGGGGCAGAGACAGGGGCAAGACAGGGGCAGAGACAGGGGCAGAGACAGGGACAGAGACAGGGGCAGAGACAGGGGCAGAGGCAGGGGCAGAGACAGGGGCAAGACAGGGGCAGAGACAGGGGCAGAGACAGGGGCAGAGACAGAGACAGGGGCAGAGACAGGGGCAGAGGCAGGGGCAGAGACAGGGGCAGAGACAGGGGCAGGGGCAGAGACAGGGACAGAGACAGGGGCAGAGACAGGGGCAAGACAGGGGCAGAGACAGGGGCAGAGACAGAGACAGGGTCAGCGACATGGACAGAGACAGGGGTAGAGACAGGGGCAGAGACAGGGGCAGAGACAGGGGCAGAGACAGAGACAGGGGCAGAGACAGGGACAGAGACAGGGACAGAGGCAAGGGCAGAGACAGGGACAGAGGCAGAGACAGGGGCAGAGACAGGGACAGAGACAGGGACAGAGGAAAGGGCAGAGACAGGTGCAGAGACAGGGACAGAGACAGGGGCAGAGACAGGGGCTGAGACAGGGGCAGAGGCAGGGGCAGAGGCAGGGGCAGAGACAGGGGCAGAGACCGAGACAGAGACAGGGGCAGAGACAGGGGCAAGACAGGGGCAGAGACAGGGGCAGAGACAGGGGCAGAGACAGGGGCAGGGACAGGGGCAGAGACAGAGACAGGGACAGAGACAGGGGCAGAGACAGGGGCAGAGACAGTGGCAGGGACAGAGGCAGGGGCAGAGACAGTGGCAGGGGCAGAGACAGGGGCAGAGACAGAGATAGGGGCAGAGACAGGGGCAGGGACAGAGGCAGGGACAGAGACAGGGGCAGAGACAGGGGCAGAGACAGGGACAGGGGCAGAGACAGAGACAGGGACAGAGACAGGGGCAGAGACAGGGGCAGAGACAGTGGCAGGGACAGAGGCAGGGGCAGAGACAGTGGCAGGGGCAGAGACAGGGGCAGAGACAGAGACAGGGGCAGAGACAGGGACAGAGGCAGGGGCAGAGACAGGGGCAGAGACCGAGACAGAGACAGGGGCAAGACAGGGGCAGAGACAGAGACAGGGGCAGAGACAGGGGCAGAGACAGGGGCAGGGACAGAGGCAGGGACAGAGACAGGGGCAGAGACAGGGGCAGAGACAGGGGCAGGGGCAGAGACAGAGACAGGGACAGAGACAGGGGCAGAGACAGGGGCAGAGACAGTGGCAGGGACAGAGGCAGGGGCAGAGACAGTGGTAGGGGCAGAGACAGGGGCAGAGACAGAGACAGGGGCAGAGACAGGGGCAGGGACAGAGGCAGGGACAGAGACAGGGGCAGAGACAGAGGCAGTGACAGAGACAGGGGCAGAGACAGAGACAGGGGCAAGACAGGGGCAGAGACAGGGGCAGAGACAGGGGCAGAGGCAGGGGCAGAGACCGAGACAGAGACAGGGGCAGAGACAGGGGCAAGACAGGGGCAGAGACAGAGACAGAGACAGGGGCAGAGACAAAGACAGAGACAGGAGCAGAGACAGGGGCAGAGACAGGGGCAGGGACAGGGGCAGAGACAGAGACAGGGGCAGAGACAGGGGCAGAGACAGTGGCAGGGACAGAGGCAGGGGCAGAGACAGAGACAGGGGCAGGGACAGAGGCAGGGACAGAGACAGGGACAGAGACAGGGGCAGAGACAGGGGCAGAGACAGAGGCAGTGACAGAGACAGGGGCAGAGACAGGGGCAGAGACAGGGGCATAGACAGGGGCAGAGACAGGGGCAGGGGCAGAGACAGAGGCAGTGACAGAGACAGGGGCAGAGACAGAGACAGGGGCAGAGACAGGGGCAGAGACCGAGACAGGGGCAGAGACAGGGGCAGAGACAGGGGCAGAGACATGGGCAGAGACCGAGACAGGGGCAGAGACAGGGGCAGAGACAGGGACAGAGACAGGGGCAGAGACAGGGGCAGAGACAGGGGCAGAGACAGGGGCAGGGGCAGAGACAGGGGCAGAGACAGGGGCAGAGACAGAGGCAGGGACAGAGGCAGGGACAGAGACAGAGACAGGGGCAGAGACAGAGGCAGGGACAGAGACAGGGGCAGGGGCAGAGACAGTGGCAGGGGCAGAGACAGGGGCAGAGACAGTGACAGGGGCAGAGACAGCGACAGGGGCAGGGGCAGAGACAGTGGCAGGGGCAGAGACAGGGGCAGAGACAGCGACAGGGGCAGAGACAGCGACAGGGGCAGGGGCAGAGACAGGGGCAGAGACAGGGGCAGAGACAGTGGCAGGGGCAGAGACAGGGGCAGAGACAGTGGCAGGGGCAGAGACAGGGGCAGAGACAGCGACAGGGGCAGAGACAGCGACAGGGGCAGAGACAGGGGCAGAGACAGGGGCAGAGACAGCGACAGGGGCAGAGACAGGGGCAGAGACAGGGGCAGTGACAGAGGCAGGGGCAGAGACAGGGGCAGAGACAGAGACAGAGACAGTGGCAGGGGCAGAGACAGTGGCAGGGGCAGAGACAGTGGCAGGGACAGAGACAGGGGCAGAGACAGAGACAGGGACAGAGACAGGGGCAGAGACAGGGGCAGAGACAGTGGCAGGGACAGAGACAGTGGCAGGGGCAGAGACAGTGGCAGGGGCAGAGACAGGGGCAGAGACAGAGACAGGGGCAGAGACAGAGGCAGGGACAGAGACAGGGGCAGAGACAGAGACAGGGGCAGAGACAGGGGCAGAGACAGGGGCAGAGACAGAGACAGGGGCAGAGACAGGGGCAGAGACAGAGACAGGGGCAGAGACAGAGACAGGGACAGGGGCAGAGACAGTGGCAGGGGCAGAGACATTGGCAGGGACAGAGACAGGGGCAGAGACAGGGACAGAGGCAGAGACAGGGGCAGAGACAGTGGCAGGGACAGAGACAGTGGCAGGGGCAGAGACAGTGGCAGGGGCAGAGACAGGGGCAGAGACAGAGACAGGGGCAGAGACAGAGGCAGGGACAGAGACAGGGGCAGAGACAGGGGCAGAGACAGGGGCAGAGACAGGGGCAGAGACAGAGGCAGGGACAGAGGCAGTGACAGAGGCAGAGACAGAGACAGGGGCAGAGACAGGGGCAGGGACAGAGGAAGGGGCAGAGAAAGGGACAGAGACAGGGGCAGAGACGGAGTTAGGGATGGAGACAGAGACAGGGACAGAGGCAGGGGCAGAGACAGTGGCAGGGACAGAGGAAGGGGCAGAGACAGTGGCAGGGATAGAGGAAGGGGCAGAGACAGTGGCAGGGACAGAGGAAGGGGCAGGGACAGAGGCAGGGGCAGAGAAAGGGACAGAGACAGAGACAGGGGCAGAGACGGAGGCAGGGATGGAGACAGAGACAGGGACAGAGGCGGGGGCAGAGACAAAGGGAACTTGTCACAGTTTGAGTGAGTTAGAACCAGAAAGGGTGGAGTAAAGACAGGGTTAGGGGTCGGAGTTAGGGGTCGGAGTTAGGGGTCAGTTTTTGTGTGAGTGTTTGTGTGTGCGTTTGTGAGTGTTTGTGTGTGTGTAGGTGTGGGTTTGTGAGTGTTTGTGTATGTGTTTGTTGAGTGTTTGTGTGTGTGTGTGTGTGTGTGTTTGTGTGAGTTTGTGAGTGTCGACCGATTAATCGGAATGGCCGATTAATTAGGTCCGATTTAAAGTTTTCATAACAATCGGAAATCTGTATTTTTGGACACCGATTTTGCCGATTATTATTATTATAATATTTTTTTTATACCTTTATTTAACGTGGCAAGTCAGTTAAGAACACATTCACAGTTAACTGCCTTGTTCAGGGGCAGAACAACAGATTTTCACTTTGTCAGCTCGGGGAATCCAATCTTGTAACCTTACAGTTAACTAGTCCAACGCTCTAACCACCTGCCTCTCATTGCACTCCACGAGGAGCCTGCCTGTTATGCGAATGCAGTAGATGCCAAGGATAGTTGCTAGCTAGCATTAAACTTATCTTATAAATAACAATCAATCAATCATAATCACTAGTTATAACTACACATGGTTGATATTACTAGTTTATGTAGCGTGTCCTGTGTTGCATATAATCAATGCAACGCTGGGGGATGATTTAACAAAAGCACATTTGCGAAAAAAGCACAATCGTTGGACGACTGTACCTAACCATAAACACCAATGCCTTTCTTAAAATCAATACACAGAAGTATATATTTTTAAACCTGCATATTTAGCTAAAATAAATCCAGGTTAGCAGGCAATATTAACCAGGTGAAATTGTGTCACTTTTCTTGCGTTCATTGCATGCAGAGTCTGGGTATATGCAACAGTTTGGGCAGCCTGGCTCATTGCGAACTAATTTGCCAGAATTCTACGTAATTATGACATAACATTGAAGGTTGTGCAATGTAACAAGAATATTTAGACTTAGGGATGCCACCCGTTAGATAAAATACCAAACGGTTCCGTATTTCACTGAAATAATAAACGTTTTGTTTTCAAAATTAAAGTTTCTGGATTCGACCATATTAATGACCAAAGGCTCGTATTTCTGTGTGTTATGTTATAATTAAGTCTATGATTTGATAGAGCAGTCTGTCTGAGCGATGGTAGGCAGCAGCGGGCTCTTAAGCATTCATTCAAACAACACTTTAGTGCATTTTGCCAGCAGCTCTTCGCAAGCACAGTGCTGTTTATGACTTCAAGCCTATCAGCCTAATGGCGCGCTAATATTGTTTCAAACGACACTCGCTCTGAGACTTGGAGTGGTTGTATTGTTGTAATTGTCATTATTACTAATAAATAAATAAAAACCGTCCGATTAATCGGTATCGGCGTTTTTTTTGGGGGCCGTCCAATAATCGGTATCGGTATCGGCGTTGAAAAATCATAATCGGTCGACCTCTAATTTGTGTATGTACGTATGTATGTGTGTGTGTGTGTGTGTGTGTGTGTGTGTGTGTGTGTGTGTGTGTTGTGTGTGTGTGTGTGTGTGTGTTGTGTGTGTGTGTTTGTGTGTGTGTGTGTGTGTGTGTGTGTTTGTGTGTGTGTGTTTGTGCGTGCACCCACCTGCTGTGTCAGAGATGAGGGGGGATTATGTGTAATTGATTGAAATGAAGGATGACACTACAAACAAAGAGATTGAAAGAGAAAACAAGAGAGGAGAGAGAAAGAGATATACACTGAGTGTACAAACCATTAGGAACACCTGCTCTTTCCATGACAGGTGAATCCAGGTGAAAACTAGGATTCCTTATTGATGTCACTTGTTAAATCCACTTCAATATGAAGGGGAAGAGACAGGTTAAATAATTATTTTTAGGCTTTGAGACAATGGAGAGACGGATTGTGTGCCATTCAAAGGGGGAATGGGCAAGACAAAATATTGAAGTGTCAAGAACTGCAACGCTGCTGGGTTTTTCACGCTCAACATTTTCCCGTGTGTCAAGAATGGTTCACATCCCAAATGTCATCCAGCCAACTTGACACAACTGTGGGAAGCACTGGAGTCAACATGGGCCACCATCCCTGTGTAACACTTTCAACACTGTGTAGAGTCCATGCCTCAACAAATTGAGGCTGTTCTGAGGGCAAAAGGGGTTGCAACTCAATATTAGGAAGGTGTTCCTAATGTTTTGTACACTCAGTGTATAGGAGTCCTTATTAGGCTGTGTGTCTTTCTGTGATGCTGTCTCATTGACATCATCTGAAAGAACAGGAAGTGAACAGGTCAATGGTTAGGTAGCTTAGCAACCTCCTAATGAATATTTATCTCTGAAAGTTAGACTCATGCATGTCTGCAAGACATCAGGACACCAGATGGACACCAGATGGACTAGTTCAGCTGTCCAATGCAGATATATATATATATATATCCATATTTCTATAATAGCAATATTAATTACACTTTTTTTTCCAATCCGGTACTGGTGTACCAGAGACCAGCCTTAAACATTTAAATATGTACGGATGTAAAAATATTCATAGCATGGTCCCTGAATAGCCGGCCTCAGCCTATTGTAGACAACGAGAAAAGACAGAGTGGATGGAGAAAAGAGAAAATGGATGAATCTTTTCATGATCAGCTGAAGAGGTTTTCTCATTTTCAGTAATTAACCTTAAAGAGCAGAGCACATTAGCATTGCTCTATTTTTACCCATGACCTCACGACCTCACAACCCTCACTTTGAGACCTGACCTGGGGAGAGAGAGAGATGGAGAGGGGCAGAATGTAGTGTGTTTGTACATGAGAAAAAAGCCAATAGGCCTGTACTGTTTCTACTCTGTGTACTGGTACTGCTCATTCTAGGCTGGTTCTGTGAATTGATCATGTTACTCATGTAATCACCATGGTACTGGCTGTGCTGAACCCTATTGAGGGAATCCTATCTACTATCTACAGGGTATCATTATCCATCTTATCCAGTGCAGTGTACCGTGTCTGTGTCTGTGTGTTTTCATACACGCTGTAGGCTCAGACTGATCACTAGAAATAGATGCCGATTTGGGATGTTTGAAAGGGTCCCAGAACGTTGATACGTCCTTCCTCTGCTCTCACCCAGAACATAACGACTGGTGATGCTTGGTGCTGGAGAACACTGTTTAGACCACTTCGCTAGGACAGTTCACCATGCTCTAGCAACCTATAGTCCATACCTAAACTTAACCCTTTGAGATGGTTCGGTTTTAACCCTGTAACCATGCAGAATGAACCCTGTGACTCTGTCAGACTGAATGGATGGCTGTGTGGAAGACCCCAGTTCTCAGTGATGTGGTGTTAAAGTAGGAAGTCAAGACCAGTTACCTACCTGCTCTCTACTAACTCATACATACTTGGACATTGGGAACACACTCTACACTACGTATACAACCTACTGTGTGTGTGTGTGTGTATATGGGTGTGTGTGTGTCTATGGGCGTGTGTGTGCGTGCGTGCGTGCGTGAGTGTGTGTGTGTGTGTGTGTGTGCGTGCGTGCGTGCACACACACATATGGGTGTGTGTGTGTGTGCGTGAGTGCATGTGTGTGCATGTCTCTTTTCTATGTGTGTGTGTGTGTGTGTGTGTGTGTGTGTGTGTGTGTGTGTGTGTGTGTGTGTGTGTGTGTCTGTGTGTGTGTGTGTGTGTCTGTGTGTGTGTGTGTCTGTGTGTGTATATATGGTTGTGTGCGCGTGCGTGAGTGCATGTGTGTGCATGTCTCTTTTCTATGCATACTTTATATGTGTGTGTTGTTGATGATGTAATAAGGACTATCCCCAGTTACTCCCCAAACCCCACTAAAGCTAAACAGAGCCTGCTGTCTGACCCTACCAGATAGCTTTTGACCTTTGACCTCTATACCAGTTAACCACTCTAAAGAAGCCATCTCTCAGGGGTGTCTTTTTTCACCTGACCAATGTTAACTATGCGTGTGATTGGTGATTAGCTATAGGCTAACTAGGGTCAGGAGTTTTTCCTGGTCAGCTGACATGGTCTGACTCATGCCTGGGATGATACAGGGTAGACAAACATCCATTTAGAGCTTTAAAAATATACATTAGTACCACCTCTGTCACCTCTCAGCTTTCTCCTCCACACCCTCACAGCCCAACCAGGATTACTACCATGCTACTGCTACCCCTAGAGCCTGCTGTCCACTTTTTTAGTCTGCTGTCCACCTCTTTAGCCTGCTGTCCACCTCTTTAGCCTGCTGTCCACCTCTTTAGCCTGCTGTCCACCTCTTTAGCCTGCTGTTCACCTCTTTAGCCTGCTGTCCACCTCTTTAGCCTGCTGTCCACCTCTTTAGCCTGCTGTTCACCTCTTTAGCCTGCTGTTCACCTCTTTAGCCTGCTGTTCACCTCTTTAGCCTGCTGTTCACCTCTTTAGTCTGCTGTCCACCTCTTTAGCCTGCTGTCCACCTCTTTAGTCTGCTGTTCACCTCTTTAGCCTGCTGTCCACCTCTTTAGCCTGCTGTTCACCTCTTTAGCCTGCTGTTCACCTCTTTAGCCTGCTGTCCACCTCTTTAGTCTGCTGTTCACCTCTTTAGTCTGCTGTCCACCTCTTTAGCCTGCTGTTCACCTCTTTAGCCTGCTGTCCACCACTTTAGCCTGCTGTTCACCTCTTTAGCCTGCTGTCCACCTCTTTAGCCTGCTGTCCACCTCTTTAGTCTGCTGTCCACCTCTTTAGCCTGCTGTTCACCTCTTTAGTCTGCTGTTCACCTCTTTAGCCTGCTGTCCACCTCTTTAGCCTGCTGTTCACCTCTTTAGCCTGCTGTCCACCTCTTTAGTCTGCTGTCCACCTCTTTAGCCTGCTGTCCACCTCTTTAGCCGGCTGTTCACCTCTTTAGCCTGCTGTTCACCTCTTTAGCCTGCTGTCCACCTCTTTAGCCTGCTGTCCACCTCTTTAGCCTGCTGTCCACCTTTTTAGTCTGCTGTCCACCTCTTTAGTCTGCTGTCCACCCCTTTAGTCTGCTGTTCACCTCTTTAGTCTGCTGTTCACCTCTTTAGCCTGCTGTCCACCTCTTTAGCCTGCTGTCCACCTTTTTAGTCTGCTGTCCACCTCTTTAGTCTGCTGTCCACCTCTTTAGTCTGCTGTCCACCTCTTTAGTCTGCTGTTCACCTCTTTAGCTTGCTGTTCACCTCTTTAGCCTGCTGTCCACCTCTTTAGTCTGCTGTTCACCTCTTTAGCTTGCTGTTCACCTCTTTAGCCTGCTGTCCACCTCTTTAGTCTGCTGTTCACCTCTTTAGTCTGCTGTCCACCTCTTTAGTCTGCTGTCCACCCCTTTAGTCTGCTGTTCACCTCTTTAGTCTGCTGTTCACCTCTTTAGCCTGCTGTCCATCTCTTTAGCCTGCTGTCCACCTCTTTAGCCTGCTGTCCACCTCTTTAGTCTGCTGTCCACCTCTTTAGCCTGCTGTCCACCTCTTTAGCCTGCTGTCCACCTCTTTAGTCTGCTGTCCACCTCTTTAGCCTGCTGTCCACCTCTTTAGCCTGCTGTCCACCTCTTTAGCCTGCTTTCATTGGGGTGTACTTTAAGTGATCCCTATGGTGTGTGGCTCTTTAGCGTGAAGTGGACTGTGTCTGTAAGTCATGTGTAAGTATTTGACTGTATTGGTATTATAGTGCAGTGTGTGAGTGTGTGAACATTATTGTGTGTGTGTGTGTGTGTGGTATGGTATAACAGAGCAGGGCAGGCTGTAGCCAAGCCCAGGGGTAAATATTTGAGTTGTGAATACTGCAGGCATGGGGAGGGGAGGAGTGGAGAGGGCCTGTCTGATGCTCTGATTCCATGAGAAGTCGAGGATGACATCAACTTTACCACCCGCCAGAGAGAGAGAGAGACTGGACAGAGGAAGGTTAAAGGAAGAGAGGGAGGGGAGGTGAGGGAAGGTAGGGGAAGGGAAGGGATAGGAAGGGAGGGGGAGGGAGGGAGTATGTATGGGGCTTAAATCAAATCCTAGCTGTGCTGAGGGATGGGTTGGTCCTGTATGTGTGTGTACTCTTGGCTGTAAGTGTGTGTGTTAATGCCAGGGACATCTGAGAGCCCCTCTCACCTCCAATACAGAACTGGGTGCTGTCACAACCACAAGTCTACATGGGTCACGCCGTCCCAGAGGGTGTGTGTGTGTGTTCATGCGTGTGTGATAGGAGTGTAATAACAGCAGGTCTCCCCCATCCCACCGTTCATGGTACTTCCCCTCTGACTTCCTGTGACACTCTGTTTGACACTACACCCAGTGGTGTCCCCATACACACATATTAGACACAGGAGTGTTGAGGACGATATGGTATCATGTTGGTACTTTGTTTCTGATGACAGCAATCCGTCATGGAAAGTGGCATTCTATGGGAGAGTTCTAGTGGTTTAGGCCCAGTTGGTTCACATTTGCAAATATGCATTTTTCCCCACTGGATTATTGGATTAAAATCTTTATTCAAATTAAGCATTGTTTGGACAAGCTTTGTCTGGAGAATTCTCAATTTCTTTCTCTCTCTCTCTCTCTCTCTCTCTCTCTCTCTCCGTATCTTTTCCTCTTCCCTCCTATTTCTCTCTCTCGTGCCATCTCTCCATCTCCATCCCACCCTTCTTCTTTGTGGGGAAGTCTTCCCAGCCCTCCATCTCCCCCTGTCTCCCGGTGCCCACGCCACAGCTTTATTCTCCTCTCTGGAAAGCTCAGATTTATTGTGCCAATATTTATTTGTACATTTAATTTTGTCATAATGTATTTATTAATGGCATCGGATAATTTTTCATGTTGCATATCGAAAGGTAGTCAGAGGGGATGGACAGTCCTAGCAGGAAAGTGAAGTGTCTAATAGAAAGTAGGTGGAGAGAGAGAGAGCGAGAGAGAGAGAGAGGAACCTCTTCTCTTCTATCTGGGCTTCCCTCTCTCCCTCTCTTCTCTCTCCGTGGCAGGCAGCGAGTGCAGTGGAGCGAGGCAGGCAGGAAGCAGGGAGGGAGTCTGTGCCAAGCTGGAGCTGAATTCCTGCCAAAAGTCTACTTGTTTGCTCGTCTGGCTGGAGCCAGAGGCTGACCTTATTAGCTGTGAGGGCAGCCGTCTTATTAAAACACATCTGGCGCTCAGGGAGCCCAAATAGTCCTCATATTGTCTTCCTGCTCACTCCTGACCTTGCGTTACCTAGCAGGAATGCTGACAAGGGCTTCACGCATCTGTTGAGAGTTTCTGCAGGCTTTTTCTCTCTGCCTCCGCTCCCTACATCCCTGCCTCGGTCGCTGTCTTCACTGGCGCCTGCACGGTAGCTCTGTGGGACCCCCCTCTTTTCCTTTTACCTCCCTCCATCCCACCTTCCTTCCTTCACTCCCTCGTTCGTTCTCTCTCTCCAGACCCCCCTTCCTCCCCTACACATGGTGAGGTTTTTCTTACAGCCAGGTTGGCGTGTTGATACAATTATCCCTGTGTGTATTTATTTTATTAGTGTCTGTAACCTGGGTCTGTTTAAATAGCATTTTGATGGTTATTTTTAAGTGTGAATAGTGCCGCTTCCCGCGGCTGCTGCCGACGGTTTATTGTGTGTTGGAGATTTATGTGGAGCTCAACAGTACTGACAATAACCGACTAACAGTACTAACAATAACCAACCAACAGTACTGACAATAACCAACCAACAGTACTGACAATAACCAACCAACAGTACTGACAATAACCAACCAACAGTACTGACAATAACCAACCAAGAGTATTGACAATAACCAACCAACAGTACTGACAATAACCAACCAACAGTACTGACAATAACCAACCAACAGTACTGACAATAACCAACCAACAGTACAGACAATAACCAACCAACAGTACTGACATTAACCAACCATCAGTACTGACAATAACCATCCAACAGTACTGACAGTAACCAACCAACAGTACAAACAATAACCAACCAACAGTACTGACAATAACCAACCAACAGTACTGACAATAACCAACTAACAGTACTGACAGTAACCAACCAACAGTACAAACAATAACCAACCAACAGTACTGACAATAACCAACCAACAGTACTGACAATAACCAACTAACAGTACTGACAGTAACCAACCAACAGTACAAACAATAACCAACCAACAGTACTGACAATAACCATCCAACAGTACTGACAGTAACCAACCAACAGTACAAACAATAACCAACCAACAGTACTGACATTAACCAACCAACAGTACAAACAATAACCAACCAACAGTACTGGCAATAACCAACCAACAGTACTGACATTAACCAACTAACAGTACTGACAATATCCAACCAATAGTACTGACAATAACCAACTAACAGTACTGACAATATCCAACCAATAGTACTGACAATAACCAACTAACAGTACTGACAATATCCAACCTACAGTACTGACATTAACCAACCAACAGTACTGACAATAACCAACCAACAGTACTGACATTAACCAACCAACAGTACTGGCAATAACCAACCATCAGTATTGACAATAACCAACCAACAGTACTGACAATAACCAACCAACAGTACAAACAATAACCAACCAACAGCACTGACAATAACCAACCAACAGTACTGACAATAACCAACCAACAGTACTGACAATAACCAACCAACAGTACTGACAATAACCAACCAACAGTACTGACATTAACCAACCAACAGTACTGGCAATAACCAACCAACAGTACTGACAGTAACCAACCAACAGTATTGACAATAACCAACCAACAGTACTGACAGTAACCAACCAACAGTACTGACAATAACCAACCAACAGTACTGACAATAACCAACCAACAGTACTGACAGTAACCAACCAACAGTACTGACAATAACCAACCAACAGTACTGGCAATAACCAACTAACAATACTGACAATAACCAACCAACAGTACTGGCAATAACCAACCATCAGTACTGACAATAACCAACCAACAGTACTGACAGTAACCAACCAACAGTACTGACAGTAACCAACCAACAGTACTGACAACAACCAACCAACAGTACAGACAATAACCAACCAACAGTACTGACAATATCCAACCAACAGTACTGACAACAACCAACCAACAGTACTGATAGTTTGTATTTTCAGATTATTTGAATTCCCAATCACCTCTGTGGCCATGGTCATTACTCTTTGTCACCTCAGGGTCCCTGGCTATCCCTGTGGTCTGTGGACTTACTTCTACAACCCAGTATAAGTGTATCAGCATGTCCCCCAGTGGCCCATAGTCCCAGTAGTGGTTGTATGACAAGGTCTGCTACTTCTGGTTTAGACAGTGTCTCATATGGAGCAAAGAGATCCCTCCCTTCTTCACCCCCTCATTTCCCAGCCAGGTATATGTGTCCTCTAACCCCCACAGCATTGCCTAGTTGCAGGCCACTGACCACTCTGTAACACACACATGAACATATGAACGCCTAGGCTGGAATTCCCCCATCCCACACCTTATACCTTCTCTAACTACACCTCTCCCCCAACTCTCTAACTACACCTCTCCCCCAACTCTCTAACTACACCTCTCCCCCAACTCTCTAACTACACCTCTCCCCCAACTCTCTAACTACACCTCTCCCCCAACTCTCTAACTACACCTCTCCCCCAACTCTCTTTACAACCCACACATGTTACTGTGTGATCTGTCTCTCTCCCCCTTTCCACCTCTTTCTCCCTGTCTCCTCTTCTTCCTCCTCTCTTCTCTTCCTCTCTCCCTCTCCTCCTCCTCTCTCCCTCTCCTCTCGTTTATCTTAATGACTTGTTGATCAGGACTAATTGCAGAGAGACGCTAGTTTGCCGTCTCAAAACAAACACAGCGTCAGGCGCTGGGAGAGCGGGGAAGGGGGTAAGGAGAGGGAAAGGAGATAAGGGTGAGGTGGGTGGAGGAGGATGTTAGGAGAGGGGAAGACAGGAGAGGAATGAGCGGGTGAAGAGAGAGGAAGGCTATTTTTTTGCAGCGTGGGGTCAAAACCATGTTTATTTGGTCTCTAGTCAGCTGGAAATTAAAGAGAGATTTGTCAAGAAAATCTCTGGAAAATGTAGAAGATTATAAATCAAATGAATATGGATAGAGCAGAGCAGGAAATGCAGCGTTTCCAGATAAGGACAGGAGTAACAGTAGAGATGAGGATCCTCAACGGTCAGTTTTTTACCTGTATCATGCAGAATGTACTGTACAACATCTGAAGATAATTTCTGTGTCAAGAACAAGCTTATGTTTTGGACTTTCTGTGTCATACTCCCACTGATACACACTCACACTGAACATCTGTCTTCCTGCTTCCCCTCACTCTCTCTCCCTCCCCTCCTCACCCCTCCTCTCCTCTCCCCTCCCCTCTTCTATATTCTACAGCTGTACTGTGGTTTGTGTGTGTTGGGTGGGGGTGGGGGGGGGATATGTGTATGTGTGTCTAGGCATGGTGGGTGTGTATCTGTGTGTCTATCTGGGCTGTGTGTGTGTGTCTAGGCATGGTGGGTGTGTATTTGTGTGTCTATCTGGGCTGTGTGTGTGTGTGTGGTGGTGATGACATGATGCAGTAGGTGTGCTGTTCTGTTCTGTCTCCTCATCCATCAGACCAGTGTGCTGCTCCACTCTGCTCCCTGGACACTGTGCTCTGTACACTGTCTCTGGAACTATCTCTGGGCCTGTCTCTCGGCCTGTCTCTGGGCCTGTCTCTGTACACTGTCTCTGGGCCTGTCTCTGGGCCTGTCTCTGTACACTGTCTCTGGGCCTGTCTCTGGGCCTGTCTCTGGGCCTGTCTCTGTACACTGTCTCTGGGCCTGTCTCTGGGCCTGTCTCTTTACACTGTCTCTGGGCCTGTCTCTGGGTCTCTGTCTTGGTTGGTCTCTGTGAGTATCTACATACAGTATGTATCTGTGGGTCTGTCTGCCTGCCTGTCTGTCTGTCTGTCATACAGAGCTCAGACAGAATAGTGAACTCAGGCATTCACACTGAGCAGAACATTGTATGTATGTAACTGTACAGTACAGTATGGTTATGGTACTAAGTACTATATAGTAATAGAGTAATACAGATTGTACTACATGACTATATGCCGTGTTTAGAGCTGCTGGGAAGTTTCCATGGGGTCTCTCTGGTGATTCACTTCTCTGTTGCTCTTTCTCTCCTCCAGGTGCTCCCTATGACTCAGTCTTACTGAGTTGCTGTGTGTGTGTGTGTGTGTGTGTGTGTGTGTGTGTGCATGTGTGTGTGCGTCTGAGTGTGTGTGTGCGTGTGTGTGTGTGTGTGCGAGCTTGTGCGTGTGTGTGTGTATGTATGAGCACTGACGCAGAACAGAACATCTAGCACTGGGGACTTGTGCTTTGTTTAGAAACATACACACATCCTCTATCTGTCAGCTCTATATATTCATGGCTCTGTGACAGCTCCATCATCAGCCGGACGCTCTGATTGGATGGCAGGATATTCTGTGTTCCAAACATCACTGCTGAGAACAGCACAGCACTGCTGAGGACAGAACAACACGGCTGAGAACAGAACAACACTGCTGAGAACAGAACAACACTGCTGAGAACAGAACAGCACTGCTGAGAACAGCACAACACTGCTGAGAACAACACTGCTGAGAACAGAACAACACTGCTGAGAACAGAACAACACTGCTGAGAACAAAACAACACTGCTGAGAACAGAACAACACTGCTGAGAACAGAACAGCACTGCTGAGAACAGCACAACACTGCTGAGAACAACACTGCTGAGAACAGAACAACACTGCTGAGAACAGAACAACACTGCTGAGAACAACACTGCTGAGAACAGAACAACACTGCTGAGAACAACACTGCTGAGAACAACACTGCTGAGAACAGAACAACACTGCTGAGAACAGAACAACACTGCTGAGAACAACACTGCTGAGAACAGAACAACACTGCTGAGAACAGAACAACACTGCTGAGAACAGAACAACACTGCTGAGAACAGAACAACACTGCTGAGAACAGAACAACACTGCTGAGAACAGAACAACACTGCTGAGAACAGAACAACACTGCTGAGAACAGAACAACACTGCTGAGAACAGAACAACACTGCTGAGAACAGAACAACACTGCTGAGAACAGAACAACACTGCTGAGAACAGAACAACACTGCTGAGAACAGAACAACACTGCTGAGAACAGAACAACACTGCTGAGAACAGAACAACACTGCTGAGAACAGAACAACACTGCTGAGAACAGAACAACACTGCTGAGAACAGAACAACACTGCTGAGAACAACACTGCTGAGAACAGAACAACACTGCTGAGAACAGAACAACACTGCTGAGAACAGAACAACACTGCTGAGAACAGAACAACACTGCTGAGAACAGAACAACACTGCTGAGAACAGAACAGCACTGCTGAGAACAGAACAACACTGCTGAGAACAGAACAGCACTGCTGAGAACAGCACAACACTGCTGAGAACAACACTGCTGAGAACAGAACAACACTGCTGAGAACAGAACAACACTGCTGAGAACAGAACAACACTGCTGAGAACAGAACAGCACTGCTGAGAACAGAACAACACTGCTGAGAACAGAACAACACTGCTGAGAACAGAACAACACTGCTGAGAACAACACTGCTGAGAACAACACTGCTGAGAACAACACTGCTGAGAACAGAACAACACTGCTGAGAACAGAACAACACTGCTGAGAACAGAACAACACTGCTGAGAACATAACAACACTGCTGAGAACAGAACAACACTGCTGAGAACAGAACAACACTGCTGAGAACAGAACAACACTGTTGAGAACAGAACAACACTGCTGAGAACAGAACAACACTGCTGAGAACAGAACAGCACTGCTGAGAACAGAACAACACTGCTGAGAACAGAACAACACTGCTGAGAACAGAACAACACTGCTGAGAACAGAACAACACTGCTGAGAACAGAACAGCACTGCTGAGAACAGAACAACACTGCTGAGAACAGAACAGCACTGCTGAGAACAGAACAACACTGCTGAGAACAGAACAACACTGCTGAGAACAGAACAAAACTGCTGAGAACAGAACAGCACTGCTGAGAACAGAACAACACTGCTGAGAACAGAACAACACTGCTGAGAACAGAACAACACTGCTGAGAACAGAACAGCACTGCTGAGAACAGAACAACACTGCTGAGAACAGAACAACACTGCTGAGAACAGAACAACACTGTTGAGAACAGAACAACACTGCTGAGAACAGAACAACACTGCTGAGAACAACACTGCTGAGAACAACACTGCTGAGAACAACACTGCTGAGAACAGAACAACACTGCTGAGAACAGAACAACACTGCTGAGAACATAACAACACTGCTGAGAACAGAACAACACTGCTGAGAACAGAACAACACTGCTGAGAACAGAACAACACTGTTGAGAACAGAACAACACTGCTGAGAACAGAACAACACTGCTGAGAACAGAACAGCACTGCTGAGAACAGAACAACACTGCTGAGAACAGAACAACACTGCTGAGAACAGAACAACACTGCTGAGAACAGAACAACACTGCTGAGAACAGAACAGCACTGCTGAGAACAGAACAACACTGCTGAGAACAGAACAGCACTGCTGAGAACAGAACAACACTGCTGAGAACAGAACAACACTGCTGAGAACAGAACAAAACTGCTGAGAACAGAACAGCACTGCTGAGAACAGAACAACACTGCTGAGAACAGAACAACACTGCTGAGAACAGAACAACACTGCTGAGAACAGAACAGCACTGCTGAGAACAGAACAACACTGCTGAGAACAGAACAACACTGCTGAGAACAGAACAACACTGTTGAGAACAGAACAACACTGCTGAGAACAGAACAACACTGCCGAGGGAGAGAGAGAGAGCATAATGTGTCACCCCCTCCCAAGACTTAAGCAGAGCTGGGAAGGGGATTAGGGCTCCTGACCAAGAGCTCTGACGGCCGCCTCTTTCATCTCTCCTAATGGACACACACACACACAACAGCTGTTCCTTCCTCTGCTAAGGACGTTTATTGGCTTGAAGCTGAGGGTGGGCCTCTTTGGGATGGCTTTTTACAATCATTATGTCTCAGTACCTAATGGCTGTCCAAGTGTATCAATAAGCTGTTTCTTTGTGTGTGTGTGTGTGTGTGTTTGTGTGTGGGTGTGTGTGTGTGTGTGTGTGTGTGTGTGTGCCGAGACAAAGTTGTTATGTGCCTGGGGGAATGAGGCAGCAGCAGCTTTGTAGTGGGCATTGTGGGAAGTGAAGGAATTTGAGGAATCTCTCGGGAGGAGGCAGGTCTACTCTCCAACACACATTGACCGTTGCTATAGATAGTGTCTTAAAGAAACTGTTAGCACAGGCCACTGCTAATGTAAACATGGCAGTTAGATTGCCTTCTGTCCACTGCAATAACAGGAGGAGGAGGAAAGGGGAGAGAGAGAGAGACTGTTGACTGTTAATTTGTATTGTTTTTTTCACTTTTGTATATTATGTACCTCATTTGCTTTGGCAATGTTAACATATGTTTCCCATGCCAATAAAGCCCCTTGAATTGAATTGAATTGAAAGGGGAGAGAATATGAAAAGAAAGGGAAGAGTAGAGGGGAATGTGAAGTGTGGTGACCAGGGAGGTAGACGGTGGAGGGGGAGGCAGAGGGAAAGAAGGAGGAAAATAGTGTAGGTGGTTGTCTTCCTTTCCCCATCAGTAGAATAAACAAGCTTAGTTTCCTGCCTCTGCTCTCTCACTTCCTGTTGTCCCTTTGAGTGTGAAAAAGACACCACCTCCCCAATCACCCAACTCTCTGTCTCTCTCTCATTTTCTCTCTCATTCTCTCTCTCTCATTTCCTTCCTTTCTCTATCACACTCTCTCTCTCATTTTTTCTCTCTCTCCCTTCCTCTCTCTCTCATTTTTTCTCTCTCTCCCTTCCTCTCTCTCCCTTCCTCTCTCTCTATTTCACTGTCTGTCAAATACTCATAAAGAAACAATTCCAAATGCTCTGCTGAGCTTCAGCTTTAAGTATATAATTCTGAGTAGTTTCTATACTCACTCTCTCTATCTCTCTGTGTGTGTGTGTGTGTGTGTGTGTGTGTGTGTGTGTGTGTGATCCTCAGCCTGGGAGCAGCTGTTCCGAGCACAGGCCACACATGGGTCTGATTAGCACTCTCTGACTCCCACCCCTCACCCTTTCAGCGGGGGCCGCGGCACACTGGCGGCACCAATGATTTTAATGCCTCGTCTGAGTCTGCCAGGAGCACACACACATACATAAACACTCACACACACGTTCACACACACACACACACGTTCACACACACACACACGTTCACACACACACACACACACACACACACACACACACACACACACACACACACACACACACACACACACACACACACACACACACAGACACACACACACACACACACACACCCCCACACACACACACACACACACAGACCACACCCAGACACACACACACACAAACAGACAGACACACAGACACACACCCACACTGACAGACACACACAGACACAC
Organism: Oncorhynchus nerka; assembly: GCF_034236695.1. NCBI lineage: Eukaryota > Metazoa > Chordata > Actinopteri > Salmoniformes > Salmonidae > Oncorhynchus > Oncorhynchus nerka. Next base: position 73,336,515 of record NC_088422.1, on the reverse strand, counting down.
ACACACATACACAGACACACACACGCACAGACACACATACCCACACATGCACAGACACACACACAGACACACACACACACAGACAGACAGACACACAGACACACACACACATACAGACACAGAGTGATTCTTGTCATGAACAGGGTCTCTTTCCTTGATCACACATTTCCCTTTCCCTCCCCTCTGTCTGTGTGTGTTAATCTCTGACCCTCTCTTCCCCAATCTTGCCCTCCGTCCCTCCCTCACTACAGATGTTAATCCTTAACAATCTCAGACTCAGGTTGTCATATCTTTTACCACTGTTCAGTAATCCCTTCTATATATAATCTCTCTCATTCCCTTTTCTCTCTCTCTCTCTTTCTCTCTTTCTCTGTCTATTGGTGCTCTCTCTTTAATTCGCACTCTTTCTGCTGTCTCTCTGGTTCTGTCCCTTGTGGTCTCAATCTCACATTTTCTCTCACTTTTTCTCTCTCATTCTCTTTCTCTCTCATTTTCTCTCTCTCGCTCTGTGTCTTTCTTTCTCTCTGTTTAGCAAATAACTTTGTAGCGTGAAGTAAATGAGATGAGGTGTGAACATGCATTATGTATGAATAACATATTGACATGATATTTACATAGAAAACACCTCATAATTATATCATTGAATCAAGCCCTAGTGTTTTATCTGCTACGAGGTAGTTAGCAACTGCCTTGTAGTCTTTGAAGTGAGAACCCTAAAGTACCTATTGTTAACAAATCATTTCCCATTATACAACGGGTGGGTCTAACCCTGAATGCTGATGGATTAAAACCACATTCCAGCCACAAACCACTGAGGTGCCTTATTGCTATTATAAACTGGTTACCAATGTAATTAGAGCAGTAAAAATACATATTGATATCCCACGGCTGTCAGCCAATCAGGGGGGAAGGTACAGGGTGTAAGGAAGAGCGGTAGGGGGATAGGAAGAGAGGTAGGGGGATAGGAAGAGAGGTAGGGGGATAGGAAGAGATGAAGGGGGATAGGAAGAGAGGTAGGGGGGATAGGAAGAGAGGTAGGGGGGATAGGAAGAGAGGTAGGGGGATAGGAAGAGAGGTAGGGGGGATAGGAAGAGAGGTATGGGGGATAGGAAGAGAGGTAGGGGGGGATAGGAAGAGGGTAGGGGGATAGGAAAGAGGTAGGGGGATAGGAAGAGAGGTAGGGGGATAGGAAGAGAGGTAGGGGGGGATAGGAAGAGAGGTAGGGGATAGGAAGAGAGGTAGGGGGGATAGGAAGAGGTAGGGGGAGGTACAGGGGGATCGGAAGAGAGGTAGGGGGAGGTACAGGGGGATAGGAAGAGAGGTAGGGGGAGGTACATGGGGATAGGAAGAGAGGTAGGGGGAGGTACAGGGGGATAGGAAGAGAGGTAGGGGGAGGTACAAGGGGATAGGAAGAGAGGTAGGGGGAGGTACAAGGGGATAGGAAGAGAGGTAGGGGGAGGTACAAGGGGATAGGAAGAGAGGTAGGGGGAGGTACAGGGGAATAGGAAGAGAGGTAGGGGGAGGTACAGGGGAATAGGATGAGAGGTAGGGGAGGTACAAGGGGATAGGAAGAGAGGTAGGGGGAGGTACAGGAGAATAGGAAGAGAGGTAGGTGGAGGTACAAGGGGATAGGAAGAGAGGTAGGGGGAGGTACAAGGGGATAGGAAGAGAGGTAGGGAGGTACAAGGGGATAGGAAGAGAGGTAGGGGGAGGTACAAGGGGATAGGAAGAGAGGTAGGGGGGGGAGGTACAAGGGGATAGGAAGAGAGGTAGGGGGAGGTACAAGGGGATAGGAAGAGAGGTAGGGGAGGTACAGGGGGATAGGAAGAGAGGTAGGGGAGGTACAGGGGGATAGGAAGAGAGGTAGGGGAGGTACAGGGGTTAGGAAGAGAGGTAGGGTGAGGTACAGGGGGATCGGAAGAGAGGTAGGGGGAGGTACAGGGGGATCGGAAGAGAGGTAGGGGGAGGTACATGGGGATAGGAAGAGAGGTAGGGGGAGGTACAGGGGATCGGAAGAGAGGTAGGGGGAGGTACAGGGGGATAGGAAGAGAGGTAGGGGAGGTACAGGGGGATCGGAAGAGAGGTAGGGGGAGGTACAGGGGGATAGGAAGAGAGGTAGGGGAGGTACAGGGGGATAGGAAGAGAGGTAGGGGGAGGTACAGGGGGATCGGAAGAGAGGTAGGGGAGGTACAGGGGGATCGGAAGAGAGGTAGGGGGAGGTACAGGGGGATCGGAAGAGAGGTAGGGGGAGGTACAGGGGGATAGGAAGAGAGGTAGGGGGAGGTACAGGGGGATAGGAAGAGAGGTAGGGGGAGGTACAGGGGGATAGGAAGAGAGGTAGGGGGAGGTACAGGGGGATAGGAAGAGAGGTAGGGGGAGGTACAGGGGGATAGGAAGAGAGGTAGGGGGAGGTACAGGGGGATAGGAAGAGAGGTAGGGGAGGTACAGGGGGATAGGAAGAGAGGTAGGGGAGGTACAGGGGGATCGGAAGAGAGGTAGGGGAGGTACAGGGGGATAGGAAGAGAGGTAGGGGGAGGTACAGGGGATCGGAAAGAGGTAGGGGGAGGTACAGGGGGATAGGAAGAGAGGTAGGGGGAGGTACAGGGGGATAGGAAGAGAGGTAGGGGGAGGTACAGGGGGATCGGAAGAGAGGTAGGGGGAGGTACAGGGGGATCGGAAGAGAGGTAGGGGAGGTACAGGGGGATAGGAAGAGAGGTAGGGGGAGGTACAGGGGGATAGGAAGAGAGGTAGGGGGAGGTACAGGGGGTTAGGAAGAGAGGTAGGGGGAGGTACAGGGGTTAGGAAGAGAGGTAGGGGGAGGTACAGGGGTTAGGAAGAGAGGTAGGGGGAGGTACATGGGTGAGAGAGGGAGAGATTAAAGAAGATTGTGAGTGAGTGATTGAGTGAGTGATTGAGTGAGTGATTGAGAGAGAGAGAGAGAGAGAGAGAGAGAGAGAGAGAGACTGTGTGAGAGAGGAGAAATTAGAGAAAATGAGAGAGAAAAGGATGGTGAGAGGGAGAGAATGGAATGTTGAGTCAACAGCCACAACTATCCCCATGACTCATCTGGCTCCACTGCTACTTAACTGACAACTCAGAGGGAGGGGGTGTGTGGCCATTTGGGACAGATTCTGACTGCTCTGTCTGTGTGTGTGTTTGTGTGCATGCATGTGTGTTCATTAGTCAACTTCCTCCCTGAAATGTGATTAATCAGTAATGTTGAACAAAAACATAATTTTTGTTCCAGACCAAGACTTAATACTAGCTCTATTATATTCTTATTGCTTCCTAGTAGGTAGTCTCTCTCTCTCTCTCTCTCTCTGTCTCTCTCTCTCTCTCTGTCTCTCTGTCTCTCTGTCTCTCTCTCTCTCTCTCTCTCTGTCTCTCTCTCTCTCTCTCTCTCTCTCTCTCTCTGTCTGTCTCTCTGTCTCTCTCTCTCTCTGTCTCTCTCTCTCCCTCTCTGTCTCTCACTCTCTGTCTCTTTCTCTCCCTCTCTCGTTCTCTCTCTCTCTCGTTCTCTCTCTCTTCCTCTCTCTCTCTCTCTCTCTCTCTCTGTCTCGCTCGCTTTCTCTCTCTCTGCCTCTGTCTCTCTCTGTCTCCCTCTCTCCCTGTCTATCTCTGTCTCTGTCTCTCTGTCTCTCTTTCTCTCTGACCCTCTCTCTCTGTCTCTCTCTGAGTACTTCCTGACAGGACATGGTGTGAGACAGACAGACATTAAGACAGACATGTAGGGGGTTTGACCTCTATAACTCTATAGGCATGAAAGCCCTGTCTGTCCCTCTTAACACGATTCCCGTCATTGTGGTGTCATAGAAACTTAACCAGCAGAATTAGTGGCCAATGCATATGCTTGCTGCGTGGCATCCACAGAAGCAGCACACCAGATTGAAATAATTACATTGTTAGAGACATGTTCATGTTGTGTGTGTGTATTTGTATTTTCTGATTGTTCTGTCATCCTCCACTAGGTGGTGTCAGTACTCCACTTAGCTGACTTCTGTTGCTGCTCAAACACAGACAGCATTGAATCCTCCAAATATGGGATACTGGTGGCGCTATATGGGCGTGTCAGTTGGGGATAGATTGTGTGTGTGTATATATGTGTGTGTGTGTTATGGCGTGGCTCTGGCTGTGTTGTGGTAGACTGTCGGCTCCACACACCAGCCCGGTCTGTAATTACTCAACCCTGCGCTCACACACGCTGAAGGGTTTAGACAGAACTGTGTTCTTTCTTTTTTTCTCTCTCTCTCGCTCTCTCTCTTTCTCTCTCTTCCTCTCTCATTTCCTCCCTTCCTTCTGTCCTCTCAGTAGAGTTAGAGTAGAACCCTTTCCTGTCCCTCATTGGCAGTAGTTTTCCCATCCTTCCCAGTGTGGTCAGGTCGTTCAGACCCTGCGGACTGTCTCCCGGGGTCAGGAATGTGTTGGCTGTCCCGGCCAATCCCACACTTACCCTGTGGTCACACTGCGCTGGCGGCCATGTCACTACCCCCTGGACACACATGCATAAACGCACTGACACACACACATACACTCACACACTCACACACACACTCTCTGTCACACCACTTGGAGTTTCCGGGCCCTCTCCCACCCCGCCACCACCACCTCGCTCTGTCGTTCTCCTACCCCTCTCTGGTTGGTGGCATCCTGCCACTGGGGGTGTGGGGGGAAAGTTTTCCATGGGAGAGAGCTCCAGAATCTCCCTCACTGAGCAGTGTGCAGAGCGTATGAACTGTAGTGGACATGTGTCTCTGCTTCTGGCTCTGTACACACTCCCTGGCCAGGCCTCATGTACCGTGCTAGCAACACACACTCATGCACCCTTTCATGACTCCATCGATAACATCAACGATCTAACCACCTCTGTCACCGGCTTCATTAGGAAATGCATCGCCGACTTTGTCCCCATGGTGACGGTTCACTGCTTCCCCAATCAAAAGCCATGGATTCACGCTGAGTTTGTCGCTAAACTAGAGGTCAGGGCTACCGCACACAGAGCTATCGTAGACATCCCTGATGCTACGGCCGAAGACAGGCAACCCTGCAGCTACGGTCGAAGACAGCCAACCCTGATGCTACGGTCGAAGACAGGCAACCCTGACGCTACGGTCGAAGACAGCCAACCCTGATGCTACGGTCGAAGACAGGCAACCCTGATGCTACGGTTGAAGACAGGCAACCCTGATGCTACGGTCGAAGACAGGCAACCCTGATGCTACGGTCGAAGACAGGCAATCCTGATGCTACGTCCGAAGACAGGCAATCCTGATGCTACGGTCGAAGACAGGCAACCCTGATGCTACGTCCGAAGACAGGCAATCCTGATGCTACGGTCGAAGACAGGCAACCCTGATGCTACGTCCGAAGACAGGCAATCCTGATGCTACGGTCGAAGACAGGCAAGCCTGATGCTACGGTCGAAGACAGGCAATCCTGATGCTACGGTCGAAGACAGGCAATCCTGATGCTACGTCCGAAGACAGGCAATCCTGATGCTACGTCCGAAGACAGGCAATCCTGATGCTACGGTCGAAGACAGGCAATCCTGATGCTACGTCCGAAGACAGGCAACCCCGAAGACAGGCAACCCTGCAGCTACGGTTGAAGACAGGCAACCCTGATGCTACGGTCGAAGACAGGCAACCCTGATGCTACGGTCGAAGACAGGCAACCCTGATGCTACGGTCGAAGACAGGCAACCCTGCAGCTACGGCCGAAGACAGGCAACCCTGCAGCTACGGCCGAAGACAGGCAACCCTGATGCTACGGTCGAAGACTGTCAACCCTGATGCTACGGTCGAAGACTGTCAACCCTGATGCTACGGTCGAAGAAAGGCAACCCTGATGCTACGGTCGAAGACAGGCAACCCTGATGCTACGGCCGAAGACAGGCAACCCTGATGCTACGGTCGAAGACAGACAACCCTGATGCTACGGTCGAAGACAGGCAACCCTGCAGCTACGGCCGAAGACAGGCAACCCTGCAGCTACGGCCGAAGACAGGCAACCCTGATGCTACGGTCGAAGACTGTCAACCCTGATGCTACGGTCGAAGACTGTCAACCCTGATGCTACGGTCGAAGAAAGGCAACCCTGATGCTACGGTCGAAGATAGGCAACCCTGATGCTACGGCCGAAGACAGGCAACCCTGATGCTTCGGTCGACGACTGTCAACCCTGATGCTACGGTCGAAGACAGGCAATCCTGATGCTACGTCCGAAGACAGGCAACCCTGATGCTACGGTCGAAGACAGGCAACCCTGCAGCTACGGCCGAAGACAGGCAACCCTGCAGCTACGGCCGAAGGCAGGCAACCCTGCAGCTACGGCCGAAGACAGGCAACCCTGCAGCTACGGCCGAAGACAGGCAACCCTGATGCTACGGTCGAAGACTGTCAAGCCTGATGCTACGGTCGAAGACTGTCAACCCTGATGCTACGGCCGAAGACAGGCAACCCTGATGCTACGGTCGAAGACAGGCAACCCTGATGCTTCGGTCGAAGACTGTCAACCCTGCTGCTACGGTCGAAGACATGCAACCCTGATGCTACGGTCGAAGACAGTCAACCCTGATGCTACGGTCGAAGACAGTCAACCCTGATGCTACGGTCGACGACTGTCAACCCTGATGCTACGGTCGAAGACAGGCAATCCTGATGCTACGTCCGAAGACAGTCAACCCTGATGCTACGGTCGAAGACAGTCAACCCTGATGCTACGGTCGAAGACAGTCAACCCTGATGCTACGGTCGACGACTGTCAACCCTGATGCTACGGTCGAAGACAGGCAATCCTGATGCTACGTCCGAAGACAGGCAACCCTGATGCTACGGTCGAAGACAGGCAACCCTGCAGCTACGGCCGAAGACAGGCAACCCTGCAGCTACGGCCGAAGGCAGGCAACCCTGCAGCTACGGCCGAAGACAGGCAACCCTGCAGCTACGGCCGAAGACAGGCAACCCTGATGCTACGGTCGAAGACTGTCAACCCTGATGCTACGGCCGAAGACAGGCAACCCTGAAGCTACGGTCGAAGACTGTCAACCCTGATGCTACGGTCGAAAACTGTCAATCCTGATGCTACGGTCGATTGCAGGCCACCCTGCTGCTACGGTCGAAGACAGGCAACCCTGCTGCTACGGTCGAAGACAGGCAACCCTGATGCTACGGCCGAAGACAGACAACCCTGCTGCTACGGTCGAAGACAGGCAACCCTGATGCTACGTTCGAAGACAGGCAACCCTGCTGCTACGGTCGAAGACAGGCAACCCTGCAGCTACGGTCGAAGACAGCCAACCCTGATGCTACGTTCGAAGACTGGCAACCCTGCTGCTACGGTCGAAGACAAGCAACCCTGATGCTACGGTCGAAGACAGACAACCCTGCTGCTACGGTCGAAGACAGGCAACCCTGCTGCTACGGTCGAAGACAGGCAACCCTGAAGCTACGGTCGAAGACTGGCAACCCTGCTGCTACGGTCGAAGACAGGCAACCCTGCTGCTACGTCCGAAGACAGGCAACCCTGCTGCTACGTTCGAAGACTGGCAACCCTGCTGCTACGGTCGAAGACAGGCAACCCTGCTGCTACGGTCGAAGACAGCCAACCCTGATGCTACGGTCGAAGACAGCCAACCCTGATGCTACGGTCGAAGACAGGCAACCCTGATGCTACGGTCGAAGACAGGCAACCCTGATGCTACGGTCGAAGACAGCCAACCCTGATGCTACGGTCGAAGACAGCCAACCCTGATGCTACGGTCGAAGACTGGCAACCCTGCTGCTACGGTCGAAGACAGGCAACCCTGCTGCTACGGTCGAAGACAGACAACCCTGCTGCTACGGTCGAAGACAGGCAACCCTGATGCTACGGTCGAAGACAGGCAAACCTGATGCTACGGTCGAAGACAGCCAACCCTGATGCTACGGTCAAAGACAGGCAACCCTGCTGCTACGGTCGAAGACAGGAAGAAGTACAAGAAGGCCCGCTATGACCTTCACAGAGTAATCAAAAGAGCGAAAGGACAATATAGGAATAAGGTGAAATCATATTAAACAGGCTCCGACGCCTGCCACATATGGAGGGGCTACAGTCCATTACGGATTACAAAGGAAGACCCAACTGTGATCTGCGAAACCATGCCTCTCTACCAGATGAACTTGGAAGTGTTTTTTCTAGTGATACATTGTTATTTGTTATTGCATTGTTGAGTTTTGAGTTTGCAAGACAGGCATTTCACTGTACTGGTGTATGTAACATTAACACACACACACACACACACACACACACACACACACACACACACACACACACACACACACACACACATTTACAACTTACACACGGTTGACAGGCCCTGTACACATTCCTAACATGTTTAACTATACTGTTCACTGTTGTGTTAAGAACAGAGGTGTGCGTGTGTGTGTGTGTGTTTGGGTGTGTTTGCTGAACACAGCTGTTGATTCACACGCTCTTGCCCTCCTCTCTGACCACTGACCTCTGTTTTGAGGCTGAACAGACACACACACACACACACACACAGTCCATCTGTCCAGGCAGAGAGAGAGCTAAGATAATGGCTTCATAATAACTACTTTGATCATGCCAGTTAGGAGTGTGACAGTGTTTCAGTGAAGTGCTGTGGAGCATACCTCTGTGTGTGTGTTCCTGTCTCTGTAGTGGTGCCAGCTTCCTTTAGAGGACTAGGGGCTAAGCCCCACCCTGGGGGGCTCTGACAGGCCTGAGAGGTACACTATCTCCTGCTAACACAGGATGGGTTACTTGGCACACACAATGACACACACACACACTATCGCTTTAGGCGTAGAGTGGGGGTGGCGAAGTAGACCTGCCCAGACACGCTTACACACACACACACACACTCCCCCCCTCTCCCTGCGTGGCTAAACTAGATTAGTGTGTATAAAAGCCTATAATCCGTCCAGCCTCCCAACCAGGCGGAGAGGAGCCTGTTCTCCAAATGAGGTTTCCTCTGCTCACTCTGTGTGATGCATGGTGTCAGGGAGAGGCCACTTTGTGCGTGGGTACGTGTGCACGCGGGCGTAAGTGTTTGTGCATGTGTGGGTGGATGTGCGTGCGTGCGTCAGTGTGTGTGCGTGTGTGTCAGTGTGTGTGCATACGTCCGTGCACGCGCGTGTGAGCAGCTCGGTGCGAAGGATCAGTTGACCTAATGAACTGTAGAGCAGGTCAGTATTGAGTAGCAACATCAATTAGTCATCAATTGCCCAACATCAGTGGTACATTGTCCAATACACTGGTGCGTGTGTGTGTGTGTGTGTGTGTGTGTGTGTGTGTGTGTGTGTGTGTGTGTGTGTGTGTGTGTGTGTGCACATTGCCTAACAGTAGATACTTCAGCTGCACATTTGTCATGTTTGTGTGTATTGTCCTTAGCTTAGTGAGTATTGTCCTTAGCTTAGTGAGTATTGTCCAAATGTGTTTATTGTCCTGTTCACAGAACTTCATCCCCTGTCATGTCAGTGTCCGTAGGGTATCCATAGCCAACCAGAGTAATTGCTCTTTATTTATGTTGAGTGAAGGCTATGATTAACTAACATAACCCTACACACACACACACACACACACACACACACACACACACACACACACACACACACACACACACACACACACACACACACAATGAGCTGAGATTGAGAGGGGAATAGAGTAGATCCCTAATGACAGTGCTGCATGCCCAGTCAGTGGAGAACACTACTCTGGTTTAACACTGACTTACTGGAGTGATGGGGTTACATAGTGCTTAGTGGGCTCATTTATATTATGGTCCCTGTTAGGTTGATAGGACAGACGTGTCTATTGGTGCTTCATAAGGTAACATAGACCACAGCTGGCTGTGTGGCCAGTCAGATCTAACCTAACATTTATATAAGTTGCAACACTAACAACCATTTACTCTCTTCCTTTCTCTCTCTCTTCCTTTCTCCCTCTCTCCCTTTCCCCCATCTCGAGCTCTGTCTTTCTCCCTCTCTCTCCCTCTCTATTTTTCTCTCTCATACAGTACTAATGAGCAGAGGGCAGTGGGGCCATGTATTGTGTTGCTGTGGAACAGCAGTTTAGCAGGGAAATTGAAGTGTGTGTGTGTGTGTCTATGTACAGTACCAGTCAGAAGTTTGGACACCTACTCATTCCAGGGGTTTTCTTTATTTGGATTATTTTCTACATGGTAAGATAATAGTGAAGACATCAACACTATGAAACAACACATACGGAATCATGTAGGAACCAAAAAAGTGTAAAACCTTTTAGTGAATCCAAGATGGCGTAGCAGTCAGACGTCTTGTCGTGTCGTGTCCCTTGTATATATCGTTTTTTTACATATTTTTCTTCGCATATCTTTTAAAACATTTTGCTAAACCTCAACTTCTAAATACTCTCCTGCAACCCGCCTCACCCAATGTAGCGTGGATCTGCTTTTAAGTATTTATATTTACTTCGGATCTGGAATCCCTCAACTGAAGCTAGCCAGCTAACTACCAGATATCAGTCAGCAAACCATTGCTAGCGGTCTTCAGCTAACCGGTCATCAGCCAAACTTTAGCTCGGAAAGCTCTCGCCAGTTCGAACAACGCGACTCTAACCAGAGCTTACGGACCTATTATTTTTTATCCCCGGATTCCCACCGCAAACGGAACATTTTCAGCTGGATCTTCACAACTAGCGAACTAGCTAACCGCAACCCCGGATGATTACTCCTGGCTAGCGTTTCCACCCACTTAGCTTGAAGCTAGCCCGGCCAGAGCTCAAATCATCAAATCAAATTTTATTTGTCACATACACATGGTTAGCAGATGTTAATGCGAGTGTAGCGAAATGCTTGTGCTTCTAGTTCCGACAATGCAGTAATAACCAACAAGTAATCTAACTAACAATTCCAAAACTACTGTCTTATACACAGTGTAAGGGGATAAAGAATATGTACATAAAGATATATGAATGAGTGATGGTACAGAGCAGCATAGGCAAGATACAGTAGATGGTATCGAGTACAGTATATACATATGAGATGAGTATGTAAACAAAGTGGCATAGTTAAAGTGGCTAGTGATACATGTATTACATAAGGATGCAGTAGATATAGAGTACAGTATATACGTATGCATATGAGATGAATAATGTAGGGTATGTAAACATTATATTAGGTAGCATTGTTTAAAGTGGCTAGTGATATATTTTACATCATTTCCCATCCATTCCCATTATTAAAGTGGCTGGAGTTGAGTCAGTGTCAGTGTGTTGGCAGCAGCCACTCAATGTTAGTGGTGGCTGTTTAACAGTCTGATGGCCTTGAGATAGAAGCTGTTTTTCAGTCTCTCGGTCCCAGCTTTGATGCACCTGTACTGACCTCGCCTTCTGGATGATAGCGGGGTGAACAGGCAGTGGCTCGGGTGGTTGTTGTCCTTGATGATCTTTATGGCCTTCCTGTAACATCGGGTGGTGTAGGTGTCCTGCAGGGCAGGTAGTTTGCCCCCGGTGATGCGTTGTGCAGACCTCACTACCCTCTGGAGAGCCTTACGGTTGTGGGCGGAGCAGTTGCCGTACCAGGCGGTGATACAGCCCGCCAGGATGCTCTCGATTGTGCATCTGTAGAAGTTTGTGAGTGCTTTTGGTGACAAGCCGAATTTCAGTTTGTCTGTGATGTGTATGCCGAGGAACTTAAAAACATACTACCCTCTCCACTACTGTTCCATCGATGTGGATAGGGGGGTGTTCCCTCTGCTGTTTCCTGAAGTCCACAATCATCTCCTTAGTTTTGTTGACGTTGAGTGTGAGATTATTTTCCTGACACCACACTCCGAGGGCTCTCACCTCCTCCCTGTAGGCCGTCTCGTCGTTGTTGGTAATCAAGCCTACCACTGTTGTGTCGTCCGCAAACTTGATGATTGAGTTGGAGGCGTGCGTGGCCACGCAGTCGTGGGTGAACAGGGAGTACAGGAGAGGGCTCAGAACGCACCCTTGTGGGGCCCCAGTGTTGAGGATCAGCGGGGTGGAGATGTTGTTGCCTACCCTCACCACCTGGGAGCGACCCGTCAGGAAGTCCAGTACCCAGTTGCACAGGGCGGGGTCGAGACCCAGGGTCTCGAGCTTGATGACGAGCTTGGAGGGTACTAGGGTGTTGAATGCCGAGCTGTAGTCGATGAACAGCATTCTCACATAGGTATTCCTCTTGTCCAGATGGGTTAGGGCAGTGTGCAGTGTGGTTGAGATTGCATCGTCTGTGGACCTATTTGGGCGGTAAGCAAATTGGAGTGGGTCTAGGGTGTCAGGTAGAGTGGAGGTGATATGGTCCTTGACTAGTCTCTCAAAGCACTTCATGATGACGGAAGTGAGTGCTACGGGGCGGTAGTCATTAACCTCTTCAGTCGACCCTCTACTTTTTTGAACATTTTGTTAAAAATCGCGCAACATTTCAGCGCCCTGCTACTCATGCCAGGAATATAGTACGTTCATATGGTTAGAATGTGTGTATAGGAAACCCTCGGACGTTTTTAAAACTGGTTAAATCACGACTGTGGCTATTACATAACGTGCGTTACATCGGAAAGCGCAGGAAAACCTGATCACAGAAAATGGAAATAAATATCCTTGCGCCACTACCGCAATTGTTAACAGTGAGCCGAATTAGATAAGACCGAGCATTCAACTCCCACAGCATCCCCATGTTGTCGAGTATCTTGTGAATTTAATCCTCTTTGATTCTTGGTTGAACCGAAAGAGGGGCACGACGTACCTCCGGTCTCCGCCCAGATCATTCCGGAAGAGCTCTCTCCTGAAATTTTTTCCAAGACGACAGCTAATGATATGTACATCGCCTACGGATGATTTTTATCGCTTATTAACGTTTACTAATACCTAAAGTAGCATTACAAACGTATTTCGAAGTGTTTTGTGAAAGTTTATCGTCTACTTTTTGAATTTTAAAAAATGACGTTACGTTGTGAAATCGCTGTTTTTTTTCGTTTATCACACAGTCTACATATAACGATATCTTGGCTTTATATGGCCCGATTTAATCGAAATAAAGACCCAATAGTGTTTATGGGACATCTAGGAGTGCCAACAAAGAAGATGGTGAAAGGTAATGATTTCTATTTTATTGTGCGGTTTGTGTAACGCCGAAATGCTAATTATTTTGTTTACGTCCCCTGCTGTGCTTTTCTGTTGTAGTGTATTGGTGCATGCTATCAGATAATAGCTTCTCATGCTGTCGCCGAAAAGCATTTTAAAAATCTGACTTGTTGCCTGGATTCACAACGAGTGTAGCTTTAATTTGATACCCTGCATGTGTATTTTAATGAACTTTTGAGTTTTAACTAATACTATTAGCATTTAGCGTAGCGCATTTGCATTTCCAGAGCTCTAGTTGGGACGCAAGCGTCCCAGGTAGAGGTAAGAGGTTAAGCTCAGTTACCTTAGCTTTCTTGGGAACAGGAACAATGGTGGCCCTCTTGAAGCATGTGGGAACAACAGACTGGTATAGGGATTGATTGAATATGTCCGTAAACACACCGGCCAGCTGGTCTGCGCATGCTCTGAGGGCGCGGCTGGGGATGCCGTCTGGGCCTGCAGCCTTGCGAGGGTTAACACGTTTAAATGTTTTACTCACCTCGGCTGCAGTGAAGGAGAGTCCGCATGTTTTCTTTGCAGGCCGTGTCAGTGGCACTGTATTGTCCTCAAAGCGGGCAAAAAAGTTATTTAGTCTGCCTGGGAGCAAGACATCCTGGTCCGTGACGGGGCTGGTTTTCTTTTTGTAATCCGTGATTGACTGTAGACCCTGCCACATACCTCTTGTGTCTGAGCCGTTGAATTGAGATTCTACTTTGTCTCTATACTGACGCTTAGCTTGTTTGATAGCCTTGCGGAGGGAATAGCTGCACTGTTTGTATTCGGTCATGTTACCAGTCACCTTGCCCTGATTAAAAGCAGTGGTTTGCGCTTTCAGTTTCACGCGGATGCTGCCATCAATCCACGGTTTCTGGTTAGGGAATGTTTTAATCATTGCTATGGGAACGACATCTTCAACGCACGTTCTAATGAACTCGCACACCGAATCAGCGTATTCGTCAATGTTGTTGTCTGACGCAATACGAAACATATCCCAATCCACGTGATGGAAGCAGTCTTGGAGTGTGGAATCAGCTTGGTCGGACCAGCATTGGACAGACCTCAGCGTGGGAGCCTCCCGTTTTAGTTTCTGTCTGTAGGCAGGGATCAACAAAATGGAGTTGTGGTCAGCTTTTCCGAAAGGAGGGCGGGGCAGGGCCTTATATGCGTCGCGGAAGTTAGAGTAACAATGATCCAAGGTTTTTCCGGCCCTGGTTGCGCAATCGATATGCTGATGCAATTTAGGGAGTCTTGTTTTCAGAGTAGCCTTGTTAAAATCCCCAGCTACAATGAATGCAGCCTCAGGATGTATGGATTCCAGTTTGCAAAGAGTCAAATAAAGTTTGTTCAGAGCCATCGATGTGTCTGCTTGGGGGGGAATATATACGGCTGTGATTATAATCGAAGAGAATTCTCTTGGTAGATAATGCGGTCGACATTTGATTGTGAGGAATTCTAAATCAGGTGAACAGAAGGATTTGAGTTTCTGTATGTTTCTTTGATCACACCACGTCTCGTTAGCCATAAGGCATACGCCCCCGCCCCTCTTCTTACCAGAAAGATGTTTGTTTCTGTCGGCGCGATGCGTGGAGAAACCCGCTGGCTGCACCGCCTCCGATAGCGTCTCTCCAGTGAGCCATGTTTCCGTGAAGCAAAGAACGTTACAGTCTCTGATGTCCCTCTGGAATGCTACCCTTGCTCGGATTTCAACAACCTTGTTGTCAAGAGACTGGACATTGGCGAGAAGAATGCTAGGGAGTGGTGCACGATGTGCCCGTCTCCGGAGTCTGACCAGAAGACCGCCTCGTTTCCCTCTTTTACGGAGTCGTTTTTTTGGGTCGCCACATGGGATCCATTCCGTTGTCCTGGTTGAAAGGCAGAACACAGGATCCGCGTCGCGAAAATCATATTCTTGGTCGTACTGATGGTGAGTTGACGCTGATCTTATATTCAGTAGTTCTTCTCGACTGTATGTAATGAAACCTAAGATGACTGCATAGTTTCCTAGGAACGCGAAGCGAGGCGGCCATCTCTGTCGGCGCCGGATATAGACCTGTGCTACCACCGAAGCATACTCCTGGGCTACAATATCCGGACCCACGACCGGTCTATCGATGTCACCGCATGAAGAGGCATAAACAGACTCACCCCATCGCGACGTCCTCCAAAGGCTAAGTTTCTAGCCCTTGCTATCTCCTTGCTTGCTAATTCGGCCTGCTAACTGCTAGCTTGTTTAGCCCCGGTCCGCTAACTGCTACCTTGTTTAGCCCCGGCCTACTAACTGTTAGCTTGTTAGCACAGGCCTGCTAACCGTCTGAATCGCCGCGTCCCAACCACTCACTGGACCCATATTTACTTTCAATCTCTTTTCGATTTTTAATTTGTTTATACCTTCCGGTAACCTGCCTCACCCAATGTGATACGGAATCGCTGTTATTTTTAATTTTTAGAACACACACAAGAACCTCCAGAAGCTAACCAGCTAACTAGCTACAAGCTATTTAGTCATTGTTAGCCACTGCTAGCGGCTTTTACCTTTTACCTTCTGCACAGCCAGGCAGTTTTTTTTACCTGGATAATACTCGCCAGTCTAGCTTCCCTGCCCCATCCACCGCTGACCCCTGGACACTGATCACTTGGCTACATAGCTGATGCGTGCTGGACTGTCCATTAATCACAGTACTCCATTCTGCTTGTTTATGTTTATCTGTCGGCCCCAGCCGCACTCAGGCTCTGTGTGTAGTTAATCCGACCCTCCCTGCCTAGTCAACGCCATTTTACCTGCTGTTGTTGTGCTAGATGATTAGCTGTTGTTGTCTCACCTACTGTTTTAGCTACTGTTTTAGCTAGCTCTCCCAATTCAACACCTGTGATTACTGTATGCCTCGCTGTATGTCTCTCTCAAATGTCAATATGCCTTGTATACTGTTGTTCAGGTTAGTTATCATTGTTTTAGTTTACAATGGAGCCCTTAGTTCCACTCTTCATGCCTCGGATACCTCCTTTGTCCCACCTCCCACACATGCGGTGACCTCACCCATTACAACCAGCATGTCCAGTGATACAACCTCTCTCATCATCACCCAATGCCTGGGCTTACCTCCACTGTACCCGCACCCCACCATACCCCTGTCTGCGCATTATGCCCTGAATATATTCTACCATGCCCAGAAATCTGCTCCTTTTATTCTCTCAAAAGCCTTGGTTTCATTCATGTCAACATCATAAGCCTCCTCCCTAAGTTTGTTTTACTCACTGCTTTAGCACACTCTGCTAACCCTGATGTCCTTGCTGTGTCTGAATCCTGGCTCAGGAAGGCCACCAAGAATTCTGAGATTTCCATACCCAACTATAACATTTTCCGTCAAGATAGAACTGCCAAATGGGGAGGAGTTGCAGTCTACTGCAGAGATAGCCTGCAAAGTAATGTCATACTTTCCAGGTCCATACCCAAACAGTTCGAACTACTAATTTTGAAAATTACTCTCTCCAGAAATAAGTCTCTCACTGTTGCCGCCTGCTTACCGACCCCCCTCAGCTCCCAGCTGTGCCCTGGACACCATTTGTGAATTGATCGCCCCCCATCTAGCTTCAGAGTTTGTTCTGTTAGGTGACCTAAACTGGGATATGCTTAACATCCCAGCAGTCCTACAATCTAAGCTAGATGCCCTCAATCTCACACAAATCGTCAAGGAACCCACCAGGTACAACCCTAAATCTGTAAACAAGGGCACCCTCATAGACGTCATCCTGACCAACTGGCCCTCCAAATACACCTCCGCTGTCTTCAACCAGGATCTCAGCGATCACTGCCTCATTGCCTGTATCCGCTACGGAGCCGCAGTCAAACGACCACCCCTCATCACTGTCAAACGCTCCCTAAAACACTTCTGTGAGCAGGCTTTTCTAATCGTCCTGGCCCGGGTATCCTGGAAGGACATTGACCTCATCCCGTCAGTTGAGGATGCCTGGTCATTCTTTAAAAGTAACTTCCTCACCATTTTAGATAAGCATGCTCCATTCAAAAAATGCAGAACTAAGAACAGATATAGCCCTTGGTTCACTCCAGACCTGACTGCCCTCGACCAGCACAAAAACATTCTGTGGCGGACTGCAATAGCATTGAATAGTCCCCGCGATATGCAACTGTTCAGGGAAGTCAGGAACCAATACACGCAGTCAGTCAGGAAAGCTAAGGCCAGCTTCTTCAGGCAGAAATTTGCATCCTGTAGCTCCAACTCCAAAAAGTTCTGGGCCACTGTGAAGTCCATGGAGAACAAGAGCACCTCCTCCCAGCTGCCCACTGCACTGAGGCTAGGTAACACGGTCACCACCGATAAATCCATGATTATCGAAAACTTCAACAAGCATTTCTCAACGGCTGGCCATGCCTTCCGCCTGGCTACTCCAACCTCGGCTACTCCAAGCTCCGCCCCCCCGCAGCTACTCGCCCAAGCCTCTGCAGGTCCTCCTTTACCCAAATCCAGATAGCAGATGTTCTGAAAGAGCTGCAAAACCTGGACCCGTACAAATCAGCTGGGCTTGACAATCTGGACCCTCTATTTCTGAAACTATCCGCCGCCATTGTCGCAACCCCTATTACCAGCCTGTTCAACCTCTCTTTCATATTGTCTGAGATCCCCAAGGACTGGAAAGCTGCCGCAGTCATCCCCCTCTTCAAAGGGGGAGACACCCTGGACCCAAACTGTTACAGACCTATATCCATCCTGCCCTGCCTATCTAAGGTCTTCGAAAGCCAAGTCAACAAACAGGTCACTGACCATCTCGAATCCCACCGTACCTTCTCCGCTGTGCAATCTGGTTTCCGAGCCGGTCACAGGTGCACCTCAGCCACGCTACAAGTCCATGCTAGGTAAAGCTCCGCCTTATCTCAGTTCACTGGTCACGATGGCAACACCCATCCGTAGCACGCGCTCCAGCAGGTGTATCTCACTGATCATCCCTAAAGCCAACACCTCATTTGGCCGCCTTTCGTTCCAGTTCTCTGCTGCCTGTGACTGGAACGAATTGCAAAAATCGCTGAAGTTGGAGACTTTTATCTCCCTCACCAACTTCAAACATCTGCTATCTGAGCAGCTAACCGATCGCTGCAGCTGTACATAGTCTATCGGTAAATAGCCCACCCATTTTTACCTACCTCATCCCCATACTGTTTTTATTTATTTACTTTTCTGCTCTTTTGCACACCAATATCTCTACCTGTACATGACCATCTGATCATTTATCACTCCAGTGTTCATCTGCAAAATTGTAATTATTCGCCTACCTCCTCATGCCTTTTGCACACAATGTATATAGACTCCCCTTTTTTTCTACTGTGTTATTGACTTGTTAATTGTTTACTCCATGTGTAACTCTGTGTTGTCTGTTCACCCTGCTATGCTTTATCTTGGCCAGGTCGCAGTTGCAAATGAGAACTTGTTCTCAACTAGCCTACCTGGTTAAATAAAGGTGAAGGTGTGTGTGTGTGTGTGTGTGTGTGTGTGTGTGTGTGTGTGTGTGTGTACTGTAGTCTACTAAACGTACACCCTTGAAGTCCCGTAGTACGTCATTGTTGTTATGTTTCTGTTGTTGTGGTGTGGTCTGTGTCTCCAGTGGTGGGCTCAAGGCGGAGAAACACATCCCTGCACTGTAACCAGAGACCACTGTAGAGAGAGTATCACAACAACAATGTCCCCTCATTATGGTTCCCCCAGATCTCCTTACCTCCTGTGTGTGTGTAATTATGGCTCCCCCCGATAGCATTACGGTCTGTGTGTAGGGGAGCAATAGGATCTGTGTGTGTAGTCTTGGGGAACAGAGGTGTGTGTAAAGACCTTTGTTTAGATGGTTCCGGATTGATTGTTTGGCACTGATGTGACAAGTCAGTCAGTAGAGACCTGATGATGATAAACCTGCTAGGGAGCTTCCAAGGACAGACACACCGAAACACACACAAATACACAAAATGAACCTCAAAAAGACAAGAAATTTCATAACACCACGTACCAAGGCACTGCTCTTATTTTCCCACCATTCTCTTCCTTTGAAGTCATGGTAACCTCTCTCCTCTTCCCTCTCTCACTCCCTCCCTTTCTTTCTGTCCCCTATTAATCCATTATTCCATTATTCCATTACTCTTCCTCACCCTCTCTTTCCTCCCTCTCATTCCCTCTCTCTGTGGCCCAGTAATGAGACAGTGACAGATTACTCTCCCAGTACACAGACACTCTCTCTCTCTCTCTCTCTCTCACACTCACACACACACACACACACACACACACACACACACACACACACACACACACACACACACACACACACACACACACACACACACACACACACTCATTCACGGAAGGTGTAGTAGGTGGTGAGATAGGAGCCTGGAGCTCTGCGAGAAGTGTGTAGTGGAGAGCACTGTCATCTTGTCCCTCTCTGACCATGTCTCCAACCCTACCTGTCACAGTGTGTCAGACCACCACAGGAACTAATCTTCTTTAATAAGGTACACACAGGGTGTGTGTGTGTTTATATGTGTGTGTGTGTGTGATAAAACAGGTTTTTGATGACCATCTTAAGTTATATGTCAGACACAAACTTTTATACGGCAGTGACCGCTGTACCTCTCTGACCTGTGTACTCTGTGTACTCTGTGTGTGTGTGCCTACTCTCTGTGTGTGTGTGTGTGTGTGTGTGTGTGTGTGTGCAGGTGTGGGTGTGTGCAGGTGTGTGTGTGTGTGTGTGTGTGTGTGTGTGTGTGTGTGTGTGTGTGTGTGCAGGTGTGGGTGTGTGCAGGTGTGTGTGTGTGTGTGTGTGTGTGTGTGTGTGTGTGTGTGTGTGTGTGTGTGTGTGTGTGTGTGTGTTGCGTGTGTGCAGGCATGGGTGTGTGTGCAGGTGGTGTGTGTGTGTGTGTGTGTGTGTGTGTGTGTGTGTGTGTGTGTGTGTGTGTGTGTGCAGGTGTGGGTGTGTGCAGGTGTGGGTGTGTGCAGGTGTGTGTGTGTGTGTGTGTGTGTGTGTGTGTGTGTGTGTGTGTGTGTGTGTGTGTGCAGGTGTGTGTGGGCCCATGCTTCACATGTCTGTGTGTGTTGTGTGTAAAAGCTCAGGTGACGCAGGGCTGTGATGCACAGCGGTGCTCCTTGTGTTGTTGAGAAGATTCCGTTTCTAATCCTGTGTTGGACATTTAGCGCTGATGTTAAAGAGATCAGGGAGACAGACTGGTACCACTACCACCCACCACTGAACACAACCTGCTGGTCTGGTACCACTATCACCCACCACTGAACACAACCTGCTGGTCTGGTACCACTATCACCCACCACTGAACACAACCTGCTGATCTGGTACCACTATCACCCACCACTGAACACAACCTGCTGGTCTGGTACCACTATCACCCACCACTGAACACAACCTGCTGGTCTGGTACCACTATCACCCACCACTGAACACAACCTGCTGGTCTGGTACCACTATCACCCACCACTGAACACAACCTGCTGGTCTGGTACCACTATCACCCACCACTGAACACAACCTGCTGGCCTGGTACCACTATCACCCATCACTGAACACAACCTGCTGGTCTGGTACCACAATCACCCACCACTGAACACAACCTGCTGGTCTGGTACCACTATCACCCACCACTGAACACAACCTGCTGGTCTAGTACCACTATCACCCACCACTGAACACAACCTGCTGGTCTGGTACCACAATCACCCACCACTGAACACAACCTGCTGGTCTGGTACCACTATCACCCACCACTGAACACAACCTGCTGGCCTGGTACCACTATCACCCACCACTGAACACAACCTGCTGGTCTGGTACCACTATCACCCACCACTGAACACAACCTGCTGGTCTGGTACCACAATCACCCACCACTGAACACAACCTGCTGGTCTGGTACCACTATCACCCACCACTAAACACAACCTGCTGGTCTAGTACCACTATCACCCACCACTGAACACAACCTGCTGGTCTGGTACCACTATCACCCACCACTGAACACAACCTGCTGGTCTGGTACCACTATCACCCACCACTGAACATAACCTGCGGGTCTGGTACCACTATCACCCAAATCAAATCAAATCAAATGTATTTATATAGCCCTTCGTACGTCAGCTGATATCTCAAAGTGCTGTACAGAAACCCAGCCTAAAACCCCAAACAGCAAGCAATGCAGGTGAAGAAGCACGGTGGCTAGGAAAAACTCCCTAGAAAGGCCAAAACCTAGGAAGAAATCTAGAGAGGAACCAGGCTATGTGGGGTGGCCAGTCCTCTTCTGGCTGTGCCGGGTGGAGATTATAACAGAACATGGCCAAGATGTTCAAATGTTCATAAATGACCAGCATGGTCGAATAATAATAAGGCAGAACAGTTGAAACTGGAGCAGCAGCACGGCCAGGTGGACTGGGGACAGCAAGGAGTCATCATGTCAGGTAGTCCTGGGGCATGGTCCTAGGGCTCAGGTCCTCCGAGAGAGAGAGAGAAAGAAAGAGAGAAGGAGAGAATTAGAGAACGCACACTTAGATTCACACAGGACACCGAATAGGACAGGAGAAGTACTCCAGATATAACAAACTGACCCTAGCCCCCCGATACATAAACTACTGCAGCATAAATACTGGAGGCTGAGACAGGAGGGGTCAGGAGACACTGTGGCCCCATCCGAGGAAACCCCCGGACAGGGCCAAACAGGAAGGATATAACCCCACCCACTTTGCCAAAGCACAGCCCCCACACCACTAGAGGGATATCTTCAACCACCAACTTACCATCCTGAGACAAGGCTGAGTATATCCCACAAAGATCTCCGCCATGGCACAACCCAAGGGGGGGCGCCAACCCAGACAGGATGACCACATCAGTGAATCAACCCACTCAGGTGACGCACCCCTTCCAGTTACGGCATGAGAGAGCCCCAGTAAGCCAGTGACTCAGCCCCTGTAATAGGGTTAGAGGCAGAGAATCCCAGTGGAAAGAGGGGAACCGGCCAGGCAGAGACAGCAAGGGCGGTTCGTTGCTCCAGAGCCTTTCCGTTCACCTTCCCACCCACCACTAAACACAACCTGCTGGTCTGGTACCACTATCACCCACCACTAAACACAACCTGCTGGTCTGGTACCAATATCACCCACCACTAAACACAACCTGCTGGTCTGGTACCACTATCACCCACCACTGAACACAACCTGCTGGTCTAGTACACACTGTTTCCACCGTGTTACACAACCTGCTGGTCTGGTACCACTGTTTCCACCATGTTACACAACCTGCTGGTCTGGTACATACTATTTCCACCATGTTACACAACCTGCTGGTCTGGTACACACTATTTCCACCATGTTACACAACCTGCTGGTCTGGTACATACTGTTTCCACCATGTTACACAACCTGCTGGTCTGGTACCACTATCACCCACCACTGAACACAACCTGCTGGTCTGGTACACACTGTTTCCACCATGTTACACAACCTGCTGGTCTAGTACACACTGTTTCCACCATGTTACACAATCTGCTGGTCTGGTACACACTGTTTCCACCATGTTACACAACCTGCTGGTCTGGTACACACTGTTTCCACCGTGTTACACAACCTGCTGGTCTGGTACACACTGTTTCCACCGTGTTACACAACCTGCTGGTCTGGTACACACTGTTTCCACCGTGTTACACAACCTGCTGGTCTGGTACACACTGTTTCCACCGTGTTACACAACCTGCTGGTCTGGTACACACTGTTTTCACCGTGTTACACAACCTGCTCGTCTGGTAAACACTGTTTCCACCGTGTTACACAACCTGCTGGTCTGGTACACACTGTTTCCACCGTGTTACACAACCTGCTGGTCTGGTACATACTGTTTCCACCGTGTTACACAACCTGCTGGTCTGGTACACACTGTTTCCACCGTGTTACACAACCTGCTGGTCTGGTACACACTGTTTCCACCGTGTTACACAACCTGCTCGTCTGGTACATACTGTTTCCACCGTGTTACACAACCTGCTGGTCTGGTACACACTGTTTCCACCGTGTTACACAACCTGCTGGTCTAGTACACACTGTTTCCACCGTGTTACACAACCTGCTGGTCTGGTACACACTGTTTCCACCGTGTTACACAACCTGCTGGTCTGGTACACACTGTTTCCACCGTGTTACACAACCTGCTCGTCTGGTACACACTGTTTCCACCGTGTTACACAACCTGCTGGTCTGGTACATGTTGCTTTCCTTTATTTGTCAGTTATCTTATCTCTCTTAGAACTCTTTCAGTATAATACCTATCTGCCTAACTTCACAGCAGCTCTCCTCCTTCTCCCTCCCTTACTACCTCCACCTCTCTCTCTCTCTCTCAATTTCAATTCAATGTAAGGGGTGTTTTTGTCATGGGAACCATGATCATAACATAACAGGTTGGAGTCATTAAAACTCATTTTTCAACCACTCCACAAATGTCTTGTTAACAAACTATAGTTTTGGCAAGTCGGTTAGGACATCTACTTTGTGCATGACTCAAGTAATTTTTCCAACAATTGTTTACAGACAGATTATTTCACTTATTCCAGTGGGTCAGAAGTTTACATACACTAAATTGACTGTGCCTTTAAACTGCTTGGAAAATTCCAGAAAATTATATCATGGTTTTAGAAGCTTCTGATAGGCTCATTGACATAATTTGAGTCAATTGGAGGTGTACCTGTGGATGTATTTCAAGGCCTACCTTCAAACCCCGTGCGTGTCTCTTTGCTTGACATCATGGGAAAATCAAAAGAAATCAGTCAAGACCTCAGAAAAAAAATTGTAGACCTCCACACGTCTGGTTCATCCTTGGGAGCAATTTCCAAGCACCTGAACATACCACGTTCATCTGTACAAATAATAGTACGCAAGTATAAACACCATGGGACCACACAGCCGTCATACCGCTCAGGAAGGAGACGCATTCTGTCTCCTAGAGATGAACGTACTTTGGTGCAAAAAGTGCCAATCAATCCCAGAACAACAGCAAAGAACCTTGTGAAGATACTGGAGGAAACAGGTACACAAGTATCGATATCCACAGTAAAACAAGTCCTATATCCACATAACCTGAAAGGCCGCTCAGCAAGGAAGAAGCCACTGCTCCAAAACTGCCATAAAAAAGCCAGACTACGGTTTGCAACTGCACATGTGGACAAAGATCGTACTTTTTGGAGAAATGTTCTCTGGTCTGCTGAAACTGAAATAGAACTGTTTGGCCATAATGACCATCGTTATGTTTGGAGGAAAAAGGGGGAGGCTTGCAAGCCGAAGAACACCATCCAAACCATGAAGCACGGGGGTGGAAGCATCATGTAATGGGGGTGCTTTGCTGCAGGAGGGACTGGTGAACTTCACAAAATAGATGGCAGCATGAGGGAGGAATATTGGGTTGATATATTGAAGCAACATCTCAAGACATCAGTCAGGAAGTTAAAGCTTGGTTGCAATAGTTCTTCCAAATGGACAATGACGCAAGCATACTTCCAAAGTTGTGGCAAAATGGCTTAAGGACAACAAAGTCAAGGTATTGGAGTGGCCATCACAAAGCCCTGACCTCAATCCTATAGAAAATTTGTGGGCAGAACTGAAAAAGTGTGTGTGAACAAGGAGGCCTACAAACCTGACTCAGTTACACCAGCGCTGTCAGGAGGAATGAAACAAAATTCACCCAACTTATTGTGGGAAGCTTGTGGAAGGCTACCCAAAACATTTAACCCAAATAAACTATTTAAAGGCAACGCTACCAAATACTAATTGAGTGTATGTAAACTTCTGACCCATTGGGAATGTGATGAAAGAAATAAAAGCTGAAATAAATCATTCTCTCTACTATTATTCTGACATTTCACACTCTTAAAATAAAGTGGTGATCCTAAATGACCTAAGACAGGGAATTTTTACTAGGATTAAATGTCAGGAATTGTGAAAAACTGAGTTTAAATGTATTTGGCTAAGGTGTATGTAAACTTCCGACTTCAACTGTTTGTTTACATTTCCAAAGCATTTGAAATAGATAATAAACACAAGTGAAATAAACAATTAAAAATGTACAGTAAACATTACACTCGCAAAAGTTCCAAAAGATTAAAGACATTTCAAATGT
>NC_088422.1:73296216-73308716 GCF_034236695.1 Oncorhynchus nerka | reverse complement strand
TGCGGTGGTCTGCTCTGCCCCTGTCTCTCTGTGCGGTGGTCTGCTCTGCCCCTGTTTCTCTGTGCGGTGGTCTGCTCTGCCCCTGTCTCTCTGTGCGGTGGTCTGCTCTGCCCCTGTCTCTCTGTGCGGTGGTCTGCTCTGCCCCTGTCTCTCTGTGCGGTGGTCTGCTCTGCCCCTGTCTCTCTGTGCGGTGGTCTGCTCTGCCCCTGTCTCTCTGTGCGGTGGTCTGCTCTGCCCCTGTCTCTCTGTGTGGTGGTCTGCTCTCTGTGTGGTGGTCTGCTCTGCCCCTGTCTCTCTGTGCGGTGGTCTGCTCTCTGTGCGGTGGTCTGCTCTGCCCCTGTCTCTCTGTGCGGTGGTCTGCTCTGCCCCTGTCTCTCTGTGTGGTGGTCTGCTCTCTGTGCGGTGGTCAAATCAAATCAAATCAAATTTATTTATATAGCCCTTCGTACATCAGCTGATATCTCAAAGTGCTGTACAGAAACCCAGCCTAAAACCCCAAACAGCAAACAATGCAGGTGTAAAAGCACGGTGGCTAGGAAAAACTCCCTAGAAAGGCCAAAACCTAGGAAGAAACCTAGAGAGGAACCAGGCTATGTGGGGTGGCCAGTCCTCTTCTGGCTGTGCCGGGTAGAGATTATAACAGAACATGACCAAGATGTTCAAATGTTCATAAATGACCAGCATGGTCGAATAATAATAAGGCAGAACAGTTGAAACTGGAGCAGCAGCACAGTCAGGTGGACTGGGGACAGCAAGGAGTCATCATGTCAGGTAGTCCTGGGGCACGGTCCTAGGGCTCAGGTCCTCCGAGAGAGAGAGAAAGAAAGAGAGAATTAGAGAGAGCATATGTGGGGTGGTCTGCTCTGCCCCTGTCTCTCTGTGCGGTGGTCTGCTCTGCCCCTGTCTCTCTGTGTGGTGGTCTGCTCTCTGTGCGGTGGTCTGCTCTGCCCCTGTCTCTCTGTGCGGTGGTCTGCTCTGCCCCTGTCTCTCTGTGTGGTGGTCTGCTCTCTGTGCGGTGGTCTACTCTGCCCCTGTCTCTCTGTGCGGTGGTCTGCTCTGCCCCTGTCTCTCTGTGTGGTGGTCTGCTCTGCCCCTGTCTCTCTGTGCGGTGGTCTGCTCTGCCCCTGTCTCTCTGTGCGGTGGTCTGCTCTGCCCCTGTTTCTCTGTGCGGTGGTCTGCTCTGCCCCTGTCTCTCTGTGCGGTGGTCTGCTCTGCCCCTGTCTCTCTGTGCGGTGGTCTGCTCTGCCCCTGTCTCTCTGTGCGGTGGTCTGCTCTGCCCCTGTCTCTCTGTGTGGTGGTCTGCTCTGCCCCTGTCTCTCTGTGCGGTGGTCTGCTCTGCCCCTGTCTCTCTGTGCGGTGGTCTGCTCTGCCCCTGTCTCTCTGTGCGGTGGTCTGCTCTCTGTGCGGTGGTCTGCTCTGCCCCTGTCTCTCTGTGCGGTGGTCTGCTCTGCCCCTGTCTCTCTGTGTGGTGGTCTGCTCTCTGTGCGGTGGTCAAATCAAATCAAATTTATTTATATAGCCCTTCGTACATCAGCTGATATCTCAAAGTGTTGTACAGAAACCCAGCCTAAAACCCCAAACAGCAAACAATGCAGGTGTAAAAGCACGGTGGCTAGGAAAAACTCCCTAGAAAGGCCAAAACCTAGGAAGAAACCTAGAGAGGAACCAGGCTATGTGGGGTGGCCAGTCCTCTTCTGGCTGTGCCGGGTAGAGATTATAACAGAACATGACCAAGATGTTCAAATGTTCATAAATGACCAGCATGGTCGAATAATAATAAGGCAGAACAGTTGAAACTGGAGCAGCAGCACAGTCAGGTGGACTGGGGACAGCAAGGAGTCATCATGTCAGGTAGTCCTGGGGCACGGTCCTAGGGCTCAGGTCCTCCGAGAGAGAGAGAAAGAAAGAGAGAATTAGAGAGAGCATATGTGGGGTGGTCTGCTCTGCCCCTGTCTCTCTGTGCGGTGGTCTGCTCTGCCCCTGTCTCTCTGTGTGGTGGTCTGCTCTCTGTGCGGTGGTCTGCTCTGCCCCTGTCTCTCTGTGCGGTGGTCTGCTCTGCCCCTGTCTCTCTGTGTGGTGGTCTGCTCTCTGTGCGGTGGTCTACTCTGCCCCTGTCTCTCTGTGCGGTGGTCTGCTCTGCCCCTGTCTCTCTGTGCGGTGGTCTGCTCTGCCCCTGTCTCTCTGTGTGGTGGTCTGCTCTGCCCCTGTCTCTCTGTGCGGTGGTCTGCTCTGCCCCTGTCTCTCTGTGCGGTGGTCTGCTCTGCCCCTGTCTCTCTGTGTGGTGGTCTGCTCTCTGTGTGGTGGTCTGCTCTGCCCCTGTCTCTCTGTGTGGTGGTCTGCTCTGCCCATGACTCTCTGTGTGGTGGTCTGCTCCACCCCTGTCTCTCTGTGTGGTGGTCTGCTCTGCCCCTGTCTCTCTGTGTGGTGGTCTGCTCTGCCCCTGTCTCTCTGTGTGGTGGTCTGCTCCACCCCTGTCTCTGTGTGGTGGTCTGCTCTGCCCCTGTCTCTGTGTGGTGGTCTGCTCTGCCCCTGTCTCTCTGTGTGGTGGTCTGCTCTGCCCCTGTCTCTGTGTGGTGGTCTGCTCTGCCCCTGTCTCTCTGTGTGGTGGTCTGCTCTGCCCCTGTCTCTCTGTGTGGTGGTCTGCTCTGCCCCTGTCTCTCTGTGTGGTGGTCTGCTCCGCCCCTGTCTCTCTGTGCGGTGGTCTGCTCTGCCCCTGTCTCTCTGTGTGGTGGTCTGCTCTGCCCCTGTCTCTCTGTGCGGTGGTCTGCTCTGCCCCTGTCTCTCTGTGCGGTGGTCTGCTCTGCCCCTGTTTCTCTGTGCGGTGGTCTGCTCTGCCCCTGTCTCTCTGTGCGGTGGTCTGCTCTGCCCCTGTCTCTCTGTGCGGTGGTCTGCTCTGCCCCTGTCTCTCTGTGCGGTGGTCTGCTCTGCCCCTGTCTCTCTGTGTGGTGGTCTGCTCTGCCCCTGTCTCTCTGTGCGGTGGTCTGCTCTGCCCCTGTCTCTCTGTGCGGTGGTCTGCTCTGCCCCTGTCTCTCTGTGCGGTGGTCTGCTCTCTGTGCGGTGGTCTGCTCTGCCCCTGTCTCTCTGTGCGGTGGTCTGCTCTGCCCCTGTCTCTCTGTGTGGTGGTCTGCTCTCTGTGCGGTGGTCAAATCAAATCAAATTTATTTATATAGCCCTTCGTACATCAGCTGATATCTCAAAGTGCTGTACAGAAACCCAGCCTAAAACCCCAAACAGCAAACAATGCAGGTGTAAAAGCACGGTGGCTAGGAAAAACTCCCTAGAAAGGCCAAAACCTAGGAAGAAACCTAGAGAGGAACCAGGCTATGTGGGGTGGCCAGTCCTCTTCTGGCTGTGCCGGGTAGAGATTATAACAGAACATGACCAAGATGTTCAAATGTTCATAAATGACCAGCATGGTCGAATAATAATAAGGCAGAACAGTTGAAACTGGAGCAGCAGCACAGTCAGGTGGACTGGGGACAGCAAGGAGTCATCATGTCAGGTAGTCCTGGGGCACGGTCCTAGGGCTCAGGTCCTCCGAGAGAGAGAGAAAGAAAGGGAGAATTAGAGAGAGCATATGTGGGGTGGTCTGCTCTGCCCCTGTCTCTCTGTGCGGTGGTCTGCTCTGCCCCTGTCTCTCTGTGTGGTGGTCTGCTCTCTGTGCGGTGGTCTGCTCTGCCCCTGTCTCTCTGTGCGGTGGTCTGCTCTGCCCCTGTCTCTCTGTGTGGTGGTCTGCTCTCTGTGCGGTGGTCTACTCTGCCCCTGTCTCTCTGTGCGGTGGTCTGCTCTGCCCCTGTCTCTCTGTGCGGTGGTCTGCTCTGCCCCTGTCTCTCTGTGTGGTGGTCTGCTCTGCCCCTGTCTCTCTGTGCGGTGGTCTGCTCTGCCCCTGTCTCTCTGTGCGGTGGTCTGCTCTGCCCCTGTCTCTCTGTGTGGTGGTCTGCTCTCTGTGTGGTGGTCTGCTCTGCCCCTGTCTCTCTGTGTGGTGGTCTGCTCTGCCCCTGTCTCTCTGTGTGGTGGTCTGCTCTGCCCCTGTCTCTCTGTGTGGTGGTCTGCTCTGCCCCTGTCTCTCTGTGTGGTGGTCTACTCTGCCCCTGTCTCTCTGTGTGGTGGTCTGCTCTGCCCATGACTCTCTGTGTGGTGGTCTGCTCTGCCCCTGTCTCTCTGTGTGGTGGTCTGCTCTGCCCCTGTCTCTCTGTGTGGTGGTCTGCTCTCTGTGTGGTGGTCTGCTCCGCCCCTGTCTCTCTGTGCGGTGGTCTGCTCCGCCCCTGTCTCTCTGTGCGGTGGTCTGCTCCACCCCTGTCTCTCTGTGTGGTGGTCTGCTCTGCCCCTGTCTCTCTGTGTGGTGGTCTACTCTGCCCCTGTCTCTCTGTGTGGTGGTCTGCTCCACCCCTGTCTCTCTGTGCGGTGGTCTGCTCTGCCCCTGTCTCTCTGTGTGGTGGTCTGCTCTGCCCCTGTCTCTCTGTGTGGTGGTCTGCTCTGCCCCTGTCTCTCTGTGTGGTGGTCTGCTCTGCCCCTGTCTCTCTGTGCGGTGGTCTGCTCTGCCCCTGTCTCTCTGTGTGGTGGTCTGCTCCGCCCCTGTCTCTCTGTGTGGTGGTCTGCTCCGCCCCTGTCTCTCTGTGTGGTGGTCTGCTCTGCCCCTGTCTCTCTGTGTGGTGGTCTGCTCCACCCCTGTCTCTCTGTGTGGTGGTCTGCTCTGCCCCTGTCTCTCTGTGCGGTGGTCTGCTCTGCCCCTGTCTCTCTGTGTGGTGGTCTGCTCTGCCCCTGTCTCTCTGTGTGGTGGTCTGCTCTGCCCCTGTCTCTCTGTGTGGTGGTCTGCTCTGCCCCTGTCTCTCTGTGTGGTGGTCTGCTCCGCCCCTGTCTCTCTGTGTGGTGGTCTGCTCCGCCCCTGTCTCTCTGTGTGGTGGTCTGCTCTGCCCCTGTCTCTCTGTGTGGTGGTCTGCTCCACCCCTGTCTCTCTGTGTGGTGGTCTGCTCTGCCCCTGTCTCTCTGTGTGGTGGTCTGCTCCACCCCTGTCTCTCTGTGTGGTGGTCTGCTCTGCCCCTGTCTCTCTGTGTGGTGGTCTGCTCTGCCCCTGTCTCTCTGTGTGGTGGTCTGCTCCACCCCTGTCTCTGTGTGGTGGTCTGCTCTGCCCCTGTCTCTGTGTGGTGGTCTGCTCTGCCCCTGTCTCTGTGTGGTGGTCTGCTCTGCCCCTGTCTCTCTGTGTGGTGGTCTGCTCTGCCCCTGTCTCTCTGTGCGGTGGTCTGCTCTGCCCCTGTCTCTCTGTGTGGTGGTCTGCTCTGCCCCTGTCTCTCTGTGTGGTGGTCTGCTCTGCCCCTGTCTCTCTGTGTGGTGGTCTGCTCCACCCCTGTCTCTGTGTGGTGGTCTGCTCTGCCCCTGTCTCTGTGTGGTGGTCTGCTCTGCCCCTGTCTCTCTGTGTGGTGGTCTGCTCTGCCCCTGTCTCTCTGTGTGGTGGTCTGCTCTGCCCCTGTCTCTCTGTGTGGTGGTCTGCTCTGCCCCTGTCTCTCTGTGTGGTGGTCTGCTCTGCCCCTGTCTCTGTGTGGTGGTCTGCTCTGCCCCTGTCTCTCTGTGTGGTGGTCTGCTCTGCCCCTGTCTCTCTGTGCGGTGGTCTGCTCTGCCCCTGTCTCTCTGTGTGGTGGTCTGCTCTGCCCCTGTCTCTCTGTGTGGTGGTCTGCTCTGCCCCTGTCTCTCTGTGTGGTGGTCTGCTCCACCCCTGTCTCTGTGTGGTGGTCTGCTCTGCCCCTGTCTCTGTGTGGTGGTCTGCTCTGCCCCTGTCTCTCTGTGTGGTGGTCTGCTCTGCCCCTGTCTCTGTGTGGTGGTCTGCTCTGCCCCTGTCTCTCTGTGTGGTGGTCTGCTCTGCCCCTGTCTCTCTGTGTGGTGGTCTGCTCTGCCCCTGTCTCTCTGTGTGGTGGTCTGCTCTGCCCCTGTCTCTGTGTGGTGGTCTGCTCTGCCCCTGTCTCTCTGTGTGGTGGTCTGCTCTGCCCCTGTCTCTCTGTGTGGTGGTCTGCTCCACCCCTGTCTCTCTGTGTGGTGGTCTGCTCCGCCCCTGTCTCTCTGTGTGGTGGTCTGCTCCGCCCCTGTCTCTCTGTGTGGTGGTCTGCTCCGCCCCTGTCTCTCTGTGTGGTGGTCTGCTCCGCCCCTGTCTCTCTGTGTGGTGGTCTGCTCTGCCCCTGTCTCTCTGTGTGGTGGTCTGCTCCGCCCCTGTCTCTCTGTGTGGTGGTCTGCTCTGCCCCTGTCTCTCTGTGTGGTGGTCTGCTCTGCCCCTGTCTCTCTGTGTGGTGGTCTGCTCCGCCCCTGTCTCTGTGTGGTGGTCTGCTCCGCCCCTGTCTCTCTGTGTGGTGGTCTGCTCCGCCCCTGTCTCTCTGTGTGGTGGTCTGCTCTGCCCCTGTCTCTCTGTGTGGTGGTCTGCTCTGCCCCTGTCTCTCTGTGTGGTGGTCTGCTCCGCCCCTGTCTCTCTGTGTGGTGGTCTGCTCTGCCCCTGTCTCTCTGTGTGGTGGTCTGCTCTGCCCCTGTCTCTCTCTGCTGACTCTGTTCCTCTGAACACACATTCATTATCTAATCTCCCTCTATGTTTAATTTACAGCCACGGCTGCTGCTGCCATATGCTCCTTTTGTCTCTGCCTGCACACACACACACACACACACACACACACACACACACACACACACACACACACACACACACACACACACACACACACACACACTTGCATGCATAAATACGCACACACATACATAAATACACACACACACACACAAACACACTCTCTCTCTTTGTTCGCTTGTCTCCTTAGACTTCCCTCCTCTCTCCTGCTCTCCCTCTGCCTCCAGTGAAGAAATACAAAACAAAAAGCCGCTCCCTCCACCACCCTCTTCCCCTCTCCTCCACCCTCTTCCCCTCTCCACCACCCTCTTCCCCTCTCCTCCACCCTCTTCCCCTCTCCTCCACCCTACACCCAAACAAGCCTCTGTTGACTGCGACCCAGAGGTGTGTACGGTGTACTGTGTGGGTTGTGTGAGTGCGCCCAGGGAGGGATTCTATGAGGATACAGAGAAAGCCAGTCTGTCCAGTCTGAGGTGAGAGAGATATCAGCATTAGCATTCTGTTGTTCTCTTTCTCCCTTCCTCACTCTCTCTCCCTTCCTCTTCTCTCTTTCTCCATTTCTCTCTCGCTCATCTCCTCTCTTCCTCCATCCTCCATTCTTGCTGGGCCATAGAGAGCTGAGCTGCAGTTCTTACTGGGAGGTGTTTGATGAGTTTGTGTGTGCGTGTGATGCTGCTCTGAAATGAAGTGGCCTTTCAGATCCACCTTCCTGACCTACTGGTTATGTCTTCTACCTGTTGCTCTAACATGCAGAGACATCTGACCCTCCCTTGGTCTATCGCTTCCCCTCTCTGACCCTTCCTCCTACTTTTATCCTTCTCCATCTCTCCCATCTTGTCTCTCCCTCCACTTTTCTCCCTCTCTTTCTGTCTCTCCCACACTCTCTCTATACTTATATTGTACTGCCGTCTTATATATCCATATTGTGATCGATAGTGCTCAGCGCTCCTTTCAGAGTTCTGATATGAGAGCAAACACTGAGCTGTAATGATTGGAACGATGGTCAGATCCTCACAGCGAGAGAGGACTCTCTGATGAGTGATAGGTGTGTATGTGAGTGTGTGCGTGTATCTGTCTGCATGCACATGCGTGCGGTTGTGCACACTGTTTCACTCTGAAGGGCAGCTAATGTACTGTCATTGTGAAGTATGAATGCCCTCAGACAAGCAGAGCTGGAGATGAACACTCATGGGCCATTTGACTGAGAACTGTTGTATGAAGAGGCTCTCTATGCCTCCTCATTCATATAATGCCATCAACCTACAGTTCAGGGAGGCTTAGCTAGCCTAGCATATGGGGAAGCTCATACTAATGAGTTAAGCACTGACATCAACTCAGCAGCTTTTATTCTAATGATGCTATGCTATACAATGGCGTATTGGCTGATGCCTAACTATAGACAACGGCTGAAATGCCTAACTATAGACAATGGCTGAAATGCCTAACTATAGACAACGGCTGAAATGCCTAACTATAGACAATGGCTGAAATGCCTAACTATAGACAACGGCTGAAATGCCTAACTATAGACAACGGCTGAAATGCCTAACTATATACAACGGCTGAAATGCCTAACTATAGACAACGGCTGAAATGCCTAACTATATACAGCGGCAGAAATGCCTAACTATATACAGCGGCAGAAATGGCTTCAGTAGCGCGTTGACACCGGCCTCGGGGACGACCCGGAGGGCGAGGTGCAGGGCGATCCAGACGAAGACGGTGGAATTCCTGCAGCATTGAAGGATCCAACACGTCCTCGACCGGAACCCAGCACACCTCCTCCGGACCGTACCCCTCCCACTCCACGAGATACTGAAGACCAGTCTCCCGACGCCTCGAATCCAGTATGGAGCGAACGGAGTACGTCGGCCCCTCCCCCCCGATGTCCAGAGGGGGCTGAGGAACCTTCCTCACCTCAGACTCCTGGAGAGGCCAGCCACCACCGGCCTGAGGAGAGACACATGGAACGAGGGGTTAATACGGGAATCGGGGGGAAACTGTACCCTATAACAAACCTCGTTCACTCTCCTCAGGACTCTAAATAGCCCCACAAACCACGGACCCAGCTTCCGGCAGGGCAGGCGGAGGGGTCGAGAGCCAGACCCGGTCCCCCGGTGCATACACCGGGGCCTCACTGCGGTGGCGATCTGCGTTCACCTTTTGGCGCATCACGGCCTGCTGAAGGTGAACACGGACAGCTTCCCATGTCTCCGCGCGCCTGAACCAGTTGTCCACCCCAGGAACCTCGGTCTGACTCTGATGCCAGTACGCATCAGTCTGACTCGTACCCCAGTATGCACTGGAAGGGAGAGAGGTTAGTGGAGGAGTGGCGAATTGAGTTCTGTGCCATCTCGGCCCAGGGCACAAACGCTTCACACTCCCCCGGCCGGTCCTGGCAATAGGACCGCAGAAACCTGCCCACATCCTGGTTCACTCTCTCCACCTGCCCATTACGCTCGGGGTGAAACCCTGAAGTAAGGCTGATCGAGACATCAGGACGTGTAATTGATCAGACCCTAGACGTGAACTAGGGACCCCGATCAGACACTATATCCTCAGGCACCCCGTAGTGCCGGAAGACGTGTGTAAACAAGGCCTCCGCAGCCTGTAGGGCCGTAGGGAGACCGGGCAGAGGGGGGAGACGACAGGACTTGTGGTGTTACCCTGTGAGGAGGAAGATCAGTCAGAAAATCCACTGACAGGTGCGACCAAGGCCGCTGTGGAACGGGTAAGGGGTGTAGCTTACCTCTGGGCAGGTCCCTAGGAGCCTTACACTGGGCGCACACCGAGCAGGAGGAAACATAAACCCTCACATCCTTAGCCAATGTAGGCCTCCAGTACCTCCCGCTCAAACAGCGCACTGTCTGACCGATCCCGGGATGACCAGAGGAGGGTGATGTGTGGGCCCAAAAGATCAACCAGTCACGAACAGCAGACGGGAAGTACAGATGCCCAGCGGGACACTGGACTGGAGCGAGTTCTGCACGTAACGCCTGCTCAATGTCCGTGTCCAGCTCCCACACTACCGGCACCACCAGGCAGGAGGCGGGGAGTTTGGGAGTGGGATCCATGGGCCGCTCCTCTGTGTCATACAGCCGGAACAATGCGTCTGCTTTCACGTTCTGGGAGCCTGGTCTGTAAGAAAGGGTAAACACAAAACGGGTGAAAAACATGGCCCATCTTGCCTGGCGAGGGTTCAGTCTCCTCGCTGCCCGGATGTACTCCAGATTGCAATGGTCAGTCCAGATGAGAAAAGGGTGTCTAGCCCCTTCAAGCCAATGTCTCCACACCTTCAAGGCCTTGACAACAGCCAACAGCTCCCGGTCCCCCATGTGATAGTTTC
The DNA here is from genome assembly GCF_034236695.1 of Oncorhynchus nerka. Lineage (NCBI taxonomy): Eukaryota > Metazoa > Chordata > Actinopteri > Salmoniformes > Salmonidae > Oncorhynchus > Oncorhynchus nerka. Next base: position 73,298,769 of record NC_088422.1, on the reverse strand, counting down.
GCTCTGCCGGGCTGAGCTTCTTCGAGAAGATGCCTCAGGGGCGGAGCTTCGCTGGCATACCCGAGCGCTGAGAGAGCACAGCTCCTATCCCAACCTTGGACGCGTCCACCTCCACTAGGAACACCAAAGAGTGATCCGGATGAGCCAACACGGGAGCCGAGGTAAACAGAGCCCTCAGATGACTAAAAGCCCTGTCCGCCTCAGCTGACCAATGCAAGCGTACCGGGCCTCCCTTCAGCAGTGAGGTAATGGGAGCCGCTACCTGACCATAACCCCAGATAAACCTCCGGTAGTAGTTGGCAAACCCTAAGAACCGCTGCACCTCCTTTACCGTGGTTGGAGTCGGCCAATTACGCACGGCTGAAATGCGGTCACTCTCCATCTCCACCCCTGAGGTGGAAAGGCAATACCCTAGGAAGGAGACGGACTGTTGGAAGAACAGGCATTTCTCAGCCTTGACGTACAGGTCATGCTCCAACAGGCGACCAAGCAACCTGTGCACCAGGGACACATGCTCAGCGCGTGTAGCCGAGTATATCTCTCTCCGAGTTGGGCATCTCCGGCGCGGCCCACGCTTGGGGGCCGCGCCGGTAGTACGCAATCCGGCGCGGCCCACGCTTGGATTGCGTCCTACCTGACAGGTCGCTCCTACCAGGTGGCGTGGCGAGAATCCGTCTCCTCACCACGTGCTCTCACCACTGGTGTCCCCCAGGGCTCTGTTCTAGGCCCTCTCCTATTCTCGCTATACACCAAGTCACTTGGCTCTGTCATAACCTCACATGGTCTCTCCTATCATTGCTATGCAGACGACACACAATTAATCTTCTCCTTTCCCCCTTCTGACGACCAGGTGGCGAATCGCATCTCTGCATGTCTGGCAGACATATCAGTGTGGATGACGGATCATCACCTCAAGCTGAACCTCGGCAAGACGGAGCTACTCTTCCTCCCGGGGAAGGACTGCCCGTTCCATGATCTCGCCATCACGGTTGACAACTCCATTGTGTCCTCGTCCCAGAGCGCTAAGAACCTTGGCGTGATCCTGGACAACACCCTGTCGTTCTCAAATAACATCAAGGCGGTGGCCCGTTCCTGTAGGTTCATGCTCTACAACATCCGCAGAGTACGACCCTGCCTCACACAGGAAGCGGCGCAGGTCCTAATCCAGGCACTTGTCATCTCCCGTCTGGATTACTGCAACTCGCTGTTGGCTGGGCTCCCTGCCTGTGCCATTAAACCCCTACAACTCATCCAGAACGCCGCAGCCCGTCTGGTGTTCAACCTTCCCAAGTTCTCTCACGTCACCCCGCTCCTCCGCTCTCTCCACTGGCTTCCAGTTGAAGCTCGCATCCGCTACAAGACCATGGTGCTTGCCTACAGAGCTGTGAGGGGAACGGCACCTCAGTACCTCCAGGCTCTGATCAGGCCCTACACCCAAACAAGGGCACTGCGTTCATCCACCTCTGGCCTGCTCGCCTCCCTACCACTGAGGAAGTACAGTTCCCGCTCAGCCCAGTCAAAACTGTTCGCTGCTCTGGCCCCCCAATGGTGGAACAAACTCCCTCACGACGCCAGGACAGCGGAGTCAATCACCACCTTCCGGAGACACCTGAAACCCCACCTCTTTAAGGAATACCTAGGATAGGATAAAGTAATCCTTCTCCCCCCTTAAAAGACCTAGATGCACTATTGTAAAGTGGCTGTTCCACTGGATGTCATAAGGTGAAAGCACCAATTTGTAAGTCGCTCTGGATAAGAGCGTCTGCTAAATGACTTAAATGTAAATGTAAATGTATATCAAAATGTCATCAATATACACCACTACACCCTGCCCGTGCAGATCCCTGAAAATCTTGTCTACAAAGGCTTGGAAGACTGATGGCACATTCATCAACCCGTACGGCATGACAAGGTACTCATAGTGCCCAGAGGTGGTACTGAAAGACGTCTTCCACTCATCTCTCTCCCGGATACGCACCAGGTTGTAAGCGCTCCTGAGATCTAGTTTGGTGAAGAAGCGCGCCCCGTGCATTAACTCAATCTCTGTGGCTATGAGCGGTAGCGAGTAACTATACCTCACAGTGATCTGATTCAGACCCCGATAGTCAATACACGGGCGCAGACCTCCCTCCTTCTTCTTCACAAAAAATAAACTCGAGGAGGTGGGTCAAGTTGAGGACTGAATGTACCCCTGACGCAGGGATTCAGACATATGTTTCCATAGCCTCCGTCTCTGCCTGTGACTCCTGGGAAGTGCAGCGCCTACCAGGAGATTTATCGCACAATCGCCCCGTCAATGGGGTGGTAATTGAGTCGCCTTCTTTTTGGAGAAGGCGAGAGCCAAATCAGCATATCCAGGGGGAATGCGCACGGTGGAGACTGGTCTGGACTCTCCACCATAGTAGCACCAATGGAAACCCCTAAACACCTACCTGAGCACTCTCACGACCACCCCGTAAGAGCCCTCTGTGGCCAAGAAACAGTGGGGTTATGACAAGCTAACCGGGGTAGCCCCAGCACCACGGGAAATGCAGGAGAGTCAATAAGGAAGAG
>NC_088422.1:73268716-73291216 GCF_034236695.1 Oncorhynchus nerka | reverse complement strand
CCTGTCCTGTCTTCTCCTCTCCATAAAATACACACAGTCGGTGCTGATTTAAAAATACATCACGCCTCAAACTCAACTCATAGCGAGAGAGAGAAAGAGAGAGAAAGAGAGAGAAAGACAGAGAGAGCAAAAGCATTACTAAAACAAGTGCCCACACTTTCCCTCTCTCCTTCTCTCACCTCTCTTCCCCTCTCTTTCCTCCTGTCCCTCCTTGGTAACTGGAAACACTCCCAGCCCTCATCTTCATCCCAATCTAGATCTCTGTTTTCTGTTGTTTTGACAAGAGTTCCAGTTGTTTTGTAGTTGTTTCCATTCCCTGTAGCTGTTGTCAGGCTGGATGTGGGATCTGGAGGATACAGTAGGTGGGATTGATGTCTCTCATGCTATGGTGATTATGCCTCTCCATACAGACTACTCTGTATAGTGTGTGTGTGTGTGTGTATGTGTGTGTGTGTGCGTGCGTGCGCGTGTGTGTGTTCAGGAAGTGAGTGTGTTGGAGAAATAAAGGGGGGGAAACGATGATAAAGAAAGTGAGAGAGAGAGACAGAGCAGCAGTGATGCGTGCTGTGTTTGGGAACTGGGGGTGGGTTGGTGATTAGCCGTAGCCTGATGTTCATCCACATGCCCACATACTGCCAGACAGACAGACAGGCTTGGAGCTGGCAGGTACAGAGGCCCGTGGAGACAGAGTTCTGCCCAGCCCAGGGCCCTCAGATTCAGCTGGGGGTTTGGACTGTTGCCCCCTCTTACCACAGAACACATCCAGACACGAGGATCACAGGCCCTCACAGCGTGTGTGGTGCGTATAGAGAATGGAACACTCAAAGTAGTTTGTGTATGTGTTTAATCAACAACCTCACCGTAACCTCTGAGACCTACTGATTTCCCAGTAGAGAAGATGGAGTTTGTGATTAGATAACCTTCTCCATCCTCCTCTTCATCCCTCTCTCTCTCCCTCCTCCTTTGATAATCCTGTGTGCTCCTCTGTGATTAAAAGGGAGCTGTGTGTGTGTGTGTGTGTGTGTGTGTGTGTGTGTGTGTGTGTGTGTGTGTGTGTGTGTGTGTGTGTGTGTGTGTGTGTGTGTGTGTGTGTGTGTGTGTGTGTGTGTAATATAACCTCACTAACTAATTGACCCTGCGGTGGCTGTATACTCCAGTATTGCTGGTGTGGCTCTGTTAGAACATGCAGGACACACACACCTGCACCATCGACCAGGTTTGGTCCTGAATCAGATCTCAGGGCACGCAAATACCATCGTCTTCACACACACACACACACACACACACACACACACACACACACACACACACACACACACACACACACACACACACACACACACACACGTATCATCTGTTGCTGGTTAGCAATTAGTATGCTGTGAGGCTGCTGTCTCATGGGACCTGTCTCTGTAGGTTCATAGAGAGAGAGAGAGAGAGAGAGAGAGAGAGAGAGAGAGAGAGAGAGAGAGAAGGGAGGAGTGACGTGTTAGAGAGAGTGGGAGAAGGGAGGAGTGGGGTGTTAGAGAGAGTGGGAGAAGGGAGGAGTGGGGTGTTAGAGAGAGTGGGAGAAGGGAGGAGTGACGTGTTAGAGAGAGTGGGAGAAGGGAGGAGTGGGGTGTTAGAGAGAGTGGGAGAAGGGAGGAGTGGGGTGTTAGAGAGAGTGGGAGAAGGGAGGAGTGACGTGTTAGAGAGAGTGGGAGCAGGGAGGAGTGGGGTGTTAGAGAGAGTGGGAGAAGGGAGGATTGGGTTGTTAGAGAGAGTGGGAGAAGGGAGGAGGGGGTGTTAGAGAGAATGGGAGAAGGGAGGAGTGGGGTGTTAGAGAGAGTGGGAGAAGGGAGGAGTGACGTGTTAGAGAGAGAGTGGGAGAAGGGAGGAGTGTGGTGTTAGAGAGAGTAGAAGGGAGGAGTGGGTTATTAGAGAGAGTGGGAGAAGGGAGGAGTGGGGTGTTAGAGAGAGTGGGAGAAGGGAGGAGTGGGGTGTTAGAGAGAGTGGGAGAAGGGAGGAGTGGGGTGTTAGAGAGAGTGGGAGAAGGGAGGAGTGGGGTGTTAGAAAGAGTGGGAGAAGGGAGGAGTGGGGTGTTAGAGAGAGTGGGAGAAGGGAGGAGTGGGGTGTTAGAGAGAGTGGGAGAAGGGAGGAGTGACGTGTTAGAGAGAGTGGGAGAAGGGAGGAGTGACGTGTTAGAGAGAGTGGGAGAAGGGAGGAGTGACGTGTTAGAGAGAGTGGGAGAAGGGAGGAGTGGGGTGAACGAGGAGGTGGTTAGACACCTACCTGTCTGCAGCTCACCCTGATTTAGTAGTCAAAGGAGGATTTGGCAAGTATGTGGTGTGTGTGTGTGTGTGTGTGTGAGGGGGTTGTTAAAGGGTGAGACAAAGTGATGTATGTATGATCACTGATGGCACAGACAGTACATCAGAGCTGATAAATGCAACACACACACACACACACACTCATAAATCCATCATGGCCGCTGTGGCCTATTCTGCCTGCTGCTCCATGGCTGCCGTGTTGCTAGGATACACACACTCAGCTCAGGGAGAAGGATGTGTTGGCCCCTAGTCACACACACAGTCACATACACACGCACGCAAACACACACGCAAACACACACACACCCTGTTTGCGCCCAGACGTGCTAGGGGGGACAGCTGCCGAAGTGCCGCTGAACACACACAAACACACACGCATTGTCAAACAAAACAAACATTTATACACAAACACAACACACACACCTAGACACAAACGCACAACGTATAGAAGCACATTTCCAAACACTGCTCAGACAGACTACAGAATCTACGCAACACACACACGTACATACAGATACAGTACACACAGACACACACACAGTTCCTCACCTTGAGGGCATCACAGCCCATCTGGTTTCCGTGGAAATGAGTGGAGGGGGTTCGGGGTGGACTAAGTGAAGTGGGCTGTGTTTCAAAGGATAGCCAGGGTGCAACAAGAACTCATCCTTAACTAAACTGAAACACACTAGTTTGACTGCTTAGTGTCTACTCATTAGAACTGAAACACACTAGTTTGACTACTTAATGTCTACCAATTAGAACTGAAACACACTAGTTTGACTGCTTAGTGTCTACCAATTAGAACTGAAACACACTAGTTTGACTGCTTAGTGTCTACCAATTAGAACTGAAACACACTAGTTTGACTACTTAGTGTCTCCCAATTAGAACTGAAACACACTAGTTTGACTAAATAGTGTCTACCAATTAGAACTGAAACACACTAGTTTGACTGCTTCGTGTCTACCAATTAGAACTGAAACACACTAGTTTGACTACTTAGTGTCTACCAATTAGAACTGAAACACATTAGTTTGACTGCTTAGTGTCTACCAATTAGAACTGAAACACACTAGTTTGACTACTTAGTGTCTCCCAATTAGAACTGAAACACACTAGTTTGACTAAATAGTGTCTACCAATTAGAACTGAAACACACTAGTTTGACTGCTTCGTGTCTACCAATTAGAACTGAAACACACTAGTTTGACTACTTAGTGTCTACCAATTAGAACTGAAACACATTAGTTTGACTGCTTAGTGTCTCCCAATTAGAACTGAAACACACTAGTTTGACTACTTAATGTCTACCAATTAGAACTGAAACACATTAGTTTGACTGCTTAGTGTCTCCCAATTAGAACTGAAACACACTAGTTTGACTACTTAATGTCTACCAATTAGAACTGAAACACACTAGTTTGACTACTTAATGTCTACCAATTAGAACTGAAACACACTAGTTTGACTGCTTAGTGTCTACCAATTAGAACTGAAACACACTAGTTTGACTACATTTACATTACATTTACATTTATGTCATTTAGCAGACGCTCTTATCCAGAGCGACTTACAAATTGGTGCATTCACCTTATGACATCCAGTGGAACAGTAGTGCATCTAAATCTTTTAAGGGGGAGGGGGGGTGAGAGGGATTACTTTATCCTATCCTAGGTATTCCTTAAAGAGGTGGGGTTTCAGGTGTCTCCGGAAGGTGGTGATTGACTCCGCTGTCCTGGCGTCGTGAGGGAGTTTGTTCCACCATTGGGGGGCCAGAGCAGCGAACAGTTTTGACTGGGCTGAGCGGGAACTGTACTTCCTCAGTGGTAGGGAGGCGAGCAGGCCAGAGGTGGATGAACGCAGTGCCCTTGTTTGGGTGTAGGGCCTGATCAGAGCCTGGAGGTACTGAGGTGCCGTTCCCCTCACAGCTCCGTAGGCAAGCACCATGGTCTTGTAGCGGATGCGAGCTTCAACTGGAAGCCAGTGGAGGGAGCGGAGGAGCTGGGTGACGTGAGAGAACTTGGGAAGGTTGAACACCAGACGGGCTGCGGCATTCTGGATGAGTTGTAGGGGTTTAATGGCACAGGCAGGGAGCCCAGCCAACAGCGAGTTGCAGTAATCCAGATGGGAGATGACAAGTGCCTGGATTAGGACCTGCGCCGCTTCCTGTGTGAGGCAGGGTCGTACTCTGCGGATGTTGTAGAGCATGAACCTACAGGAACGGGCCACCGCCGTGATGTTAGTTGAGAACGACAGGGTGTTGTCCAGGATCACGCCAAGGTTCTTAGCGCTCTGGGAGGAGGACACAATGGAGTTGTCAACCGTGATGGCGAGATCATGGAACGGGCAGTCCTTCCCCGGGAGGAAGAGCAGCTCCGTCTTGCCGAGGTTCAGCTTGAGGTGGTGATCCGTCATCCACACTGATATGTCTGCCAGACATGCAGAGATGCGATTCGCCACCTGGTCATCAGAAGGGGGAAAGGAGAAGATTAATTGTGTGTCGTCTGCATAGCAATGATAGGAGAGACCATGTGAGGTTATGACAGAGCCAAGTGACTTGGTGTATAGCGAGAATAGGAGAGGGCCTAGAACAGAGCCCTGGGGGACACCAGTGGTGAGAGCACGTGGTGTGGAGACGGATTCTCGCCACGCCACCTGGTAGGAGCGACCTGTCAGGTAGGACGCAACCAAGCGTGGGCCGCGCCGGAGATGCCCAACTCGGAGAGGGTGGAGAGGAGGATCTGATGGTTCACAGTATCGAAGGCAGCCGATAGGTCTAGAAGGATGAGAGCAGAGGAGAGAGAGTTAGCTTTAGCAGTGCGGAGCGCCTCCGTGATACAGAGAAGAGCAGTCTCAGTTGAATGACTAGTCTTGAAACCTGACTGATTTGGATCAAGAAGGTCATTCTGAGAGAGATAGCGGGAGAGCTGGCCAAGGACGGCACGTTCAAGAGTTTTGGAGAGAAAAGAAAGAAGGGATACTGGTCTGTAGTTGTTGACATCGGAGGGATCGAGTGTAGGTTTTTTCAGAAGGGGTGCAACTCTCGCTCTCTTGAAGACGGAAGGGACGTAGCCAGCGGTCAGGGATGAGTTGATGAGCGAGGTGAGGTAAGGGAGAAGGTCTCCGGAAATGGTCTGGAGAAGAGAGGAGGGGATAGGGTCAAGCGGGCAGGTTGTTGGGCGGCCGGCCGTCACAAGACGCGAGATTTCATCTGGAGAGAGAGGGGAGAAAGAGGTCAGAGCACAGGGTAGGGCAGTGTGAGCAGAACCAGTGGTGTCGTTTGACTTAGCAAACGAGGATCGGATGTCGTCGACCTTCTTTTCAAAATGGTTGACGAAGTCATCTGCAGAGAGGGAGGAGGGGGGAGGGGAGGAGGATTCAGGAGGGAGGAGAAGGTTGCAAAGAGCTTCCTAGGGTTAGAGGCAGATGCTTGGAATTTAGAGTGGTAGAAAGTGGCTTTAGCAGCAGAGAGAGAAGAGGAAAATGTAGAGAGGAGGGAGTGAAAGGATGTCAGGTCCGCAGGGAGGCGAGTTTTCCTCCATTTCCGCTCGGCTGCCCGGAGCCCTGTTCTGTGAGCTCGCAATGAGTCGTCGAGCCACGGAGCGGGAGGGGAGGACCGAGCCGGCCTGGAGGATAGGGGACATAGAGAGTCAAAGGATGCAGAAAGGGAGGAGAGGAGGGTTGAGGAGGCAGAATCAGGAGATAGGTTGGAGAAGGTTTGAGCAGAGGGAAGAGATGATAGGATGGAAGAGGAGAGAGTAGCGGGGGAGAGAGAGCGAAGGTTGGGACGGCGCGATACCATCCGAGTAGGGCCAGTGTGGGAAGTGTTGGATGAGAGCGAGAGGGAAAAGGATACAAGGTAGTGGTCGGAGACTTGGAGGGGAGTTGCAACGAGGTTAGTGGAAGAACAGCATCTAGTAAAGATGAGGTCGAGCGTATTTCCTGCCTTGTGAGTAGGGGGAAGAGGTGAGAGGGTGAGGTCAAAAGAGGAGAGGAGTGGAAAGAAGGAGGCAGAGAGGAATGAGTCAAAGGTAGACGTGGGGAGGTTAAAGTCGCCCAGAACTGTGAGAGGTGAGCCGTCCTCAGGAAAGGAGCTTATCAAGGCATCAAGCTCATTGATGAACTCTCCGAGGGAACCTGGAGGGCGATAAATCATAAGGATGTTAAGCTTGAAAGGGCTGGTAACTGTGACAGCATGGAATTCAAAGGAGGCGATAGACAGATGGGTAAGGGGAGAAAGAGAGAATGACCACTTGGGAGAGATGAGGATCCCGGTGCCACCACCCCGCTGACCAGAAGCTCTCGGGGTGTGCGAGAACACGTGGGCAGACGAAGAGAGAGCAGTAGGAGTAGCAGTGTTGTCTGTGGTGATCCATGTTTCCGTCAGTGCCAAGAAGTCGAGGGACTGGAGGGAGGCATAGGCTGAGATGAACTCTGCCTTGTTGGCCGCAGATCGGCAGTTCCAGAGGCTACCGGAGACCTGGAACTCCACGTGGGTCGTGCACGCTGGGACCACCAGATTAGGGTGGCCGCGCCACGCGGTGTGGAGCGTTTGTATGGTCTGTGCAGAGAGGAGAGAACAGGGATAGACAGACACATAGTTGACAGGCTACACAAGAGGCTACGCTAATGCAAAGGAGATTGAATGACAAGTGGACTACACGTCTCGAGTGTTCAGAAAGTTAAGCTTACGTAGCAAGAATCTTATTGACTAAAATGATTAAAATGATACAGTACTGCTGAAGTAGGCTAGCTGGCAGAGGCTGCGTTGTTGACTATGTAGGCTAGCTGGCATTGGCTGCGTTGTTGACACTACACTAATCAAGTCGTTCCGTTGAGTGTAATAGTTTCTACTGTGCTGCTATTCGGGGCCAGCTGGCTAGCTAGCAGTGTTGATTACGTTACGTTGCGTTAAAAGAACGACAATAGCTGGCTAGCTAACCTAGGAAATCGCTCTAGACTACACAATTATCTTTGATACAAAAGACGGCTATGTAGCTAGCTATGTAGCTAGCTACGATCAAACAAATCAAGCCGTTGTACTGTAATGAAATGAAATGAAAAATGTGATACTACCTGTGGAGCGAAGCGAAATGCGACCGGATTGTTGAGTGCAGAAGTTCTGTTCGGTAGACGTTGGCTAGCTGTTGGCTAGCTAGCAGAGTCTCCTACGTTAAGGACGACATAAAACTACACACTCTAAACTACACAATTATCTTGGATACGAAGACAGCAAAGACAACTATGTAGCTAGCTAACACTACACTAATCAAGTCGTTCAGTTGAGTGTAATAGTTGTGCTGCTAATCGGTAGACGGTGGACTAGCTAACGGTGGACGTTAGCTAGCTGGCTAGCTGCAGGGCAGTGTAGACTGCGTTAGGACGACGAAATACGATAATTACGCAATTATCTATGATACAAAGACGGCTATGTAGCTAGCTAAGAAGAAATTGCTAAGATTAGACAAATCAAACCGTTGTACTATAATGAAATGTAATGAAATGTAATACTACCTGCGGACCGAGTGCAGATGCGACCGCTCGCTCCAACCCGGAAGTGTATTTGACTACTTAATGTCTCCCAATTAGAACTGAAACACACTAGTTTGACTACTTAACGTCTACCAATTAGAACTGAAACACACTAGTTTGACTACTTAGTGTCTACCAATTAGAACTGAAACACACTAGTTTGACTGCTTAGTGTCTACTCATTAGAACTGAAACACACTAGTTTGACTGCTTAGTGTCTACCAATTCAAACTGAGACACACTAGTTTGACTACTTAGTGTCTACCAATTAGAACTGAAACACATTCGTTTGACTGCTTAGTGTCTACCAATTAGAACTGAAACACACTAGTTTGACTACTTAGTGTCTACCAATTAGAACTGAAACACACTAGTGTGACTACTTAATGTCTACCAATTAGAACTGAAACACGCTAGTTTGACTGCATAGTGTCTACCAATTAGAACTGAAATACACTAGTTTGACTACTTAGTGTCTCCCAATTAGAACTGAAACACATTAGTTTGACTGCTTAGTGTCTACCAATTAGAACTGAAACACACTAGTTTGACTACTTAGTGTCTACCAATTAGAACTGAAACACACTAGTTTGACTACTTAATGTCTACCAATTAGAACTGAAACACACTAGTTTGACTGCATAGTGTCTACCAATTAGAACTGAAACATATTAGTTTGACTGCTTAGTGTCTCCCAATTAAAACTGAAACACACTAGTTTGACTGCTTAGTGTCTACCAATTAGAACTGAAACACACTAGTTTGACTACTTAGTGTCTACCAATTAGAACTGAAACACACTAGTTTGACTGCTTAGTGTCTACCAATTAGAACTGAAATACACTAGTTTGACTACTTAGTGTCTCCCAATTATAACTGAAACACATTAGTTTGACTGCTTAGTGTCTCCCAATTAAAACTGAAACACGCTAGTTTGACTGCTTAGTGTCTACCAATTAGAACTGAAACACACTAGTTTGACTACTTAGTGTCTACCAATTAGAACTGAAACACACTAGTTTGACTACTTAGTGTTTTCCAATTAGAACTGAAACACACTAGTTTGACTACTTAGTGTCTACCAATTAGAACTGAAACACACTAGTTTGACCTCTTAGTGTCTACCAATTAGAACTGAAGCACATTAGTTTGACTACTTAGTGTCTACCAATTATAACTGAAACACACTAGTTTGACTGCTTAGTGTCTACCAATTAGAACTGAAACACACTAGTTTGACTACTTAGTGTCTACCAATTAGAACTGAAACACACTAGTTTGACTGCTTAGTGTCTACTCATTAGAACTGAAACACTAGTTTGACTGCTTAGTGTCTACCAATTCGAACTGAAACACTAGTTTGACTACTTAATGTCTACCAATTAGAACTGAAACACACTAGTTTGACTGCTTAGTGTCTACCAATTAGAACTGAAATACACTAGTTTGACTACTTAGTGTCTCCCAATTATAACTGAAACACATTAGTTTGACTGCTTAGTGTCTACCAATTAGAACTGAAACACACTAGTTTGACTACTTAGTGTCTACCAATTAGAACTGAAACACACTAGTTTGACTACTTAATGTCTACCAATTAGAACTGAAACACACTAGTTTGACTACTTAGTATCTACCAATTAGAACTGAAACACACTAGTTTGACTGCTTAGTGTCTACCAATTAGAACTGAAACACACTAGCTTGACTGCTTAGTGTCTACCAATTAGAACTGAAACACACTAGCTTGACTGCTTAGTGTCTACCAATTAGAACTGAAACACACTAGTTTGACTGCTTAGTGTCTACCAATTAGAACTGAAACACACTAGCTTGACTGCTTAGTGTCTACCAATTAGAACTGAAACACACTAGTTTGACTGCTTAGTGTCTACCAATTATAACTGAAACACACTAGTTTGACTGCTTAGTGTCTACCAATTAGAACTGAAACACACTAGCTTGACTGCTTAGTGTCTTGAACTGAAACACACTAGTTTGACTGCTTAGTGTCTACCAATTATAACTGAAACACACTAGTTTGACTGCTTAGTGTCTACCAATTAGAACTGAAATACACTAGTTTGACTACTTAGTGTCTCCCAATTATAACTGAAACACATTAGTTTGACTGCTTAGTGTCTACCAATTAGAACTGAAACACACTAGTTTGACTACTTAGTGTCTACCAATTAGAACTGAAACACACTAGTGTGACTACTTAATGTCTACCAATTAGAACTGAAACACGCTAGTTTGACTGCATAGTGTCTACCAATTAGAACTGAAATACACTAGTTTGACTACTTAGTGTCTCCCAATTAGAACTGAAACACATTAGTTTGACTGCTTAGTGTCTACCAATTAGAACTGAAACACACTAGTTTGACTACTTAGTGTCTACCAATTAGAACTGAAACACACTAGTTTGACTACTTAATGTCTACCAATTAGAACTGAAACACACTAGTTTGACTGCATAGTGTCTACCAATTAGAACTGAAACATATTAGTTTGACTGCTTAGTGTCTCCCAATTAAAACTGAAACACACTAGTTTGACTGCTTAGTGTCTACCAATTAGAACTGAAACACACTAGTTTGACTACTTAGTGTCTACCAATTAGAACTGAAACACACTAGTTTGACTGCTTAGTGTCTACCAATTAGAACTGAAATACACTAGTTTGACTACTTAGTGTCTCCCAATTATAACTGAAACACATTAGTTTGACTGCTTAGTGTCTCCCAATTAAAACTGAAACACGCTAGTTTGACTGCTTAGTGTCTACCAATTAGAACTGAAACACACTAGTTTGACTACTTAGTGTCTACCAATTAGAACTGAAACACACTAGTTTGACTACTTAGTGTTTTCCAATTAGAACTGAAACACACTAGTTTGACTACTTAGTGTCTACCAATTAGAACTGAAACACACTAGTTTGACCTCTTAGTGTCTACCAATTAGAACTGAAGCACATTAGTTTGACTACTTAGTGTCTACCAATTATAACTGAAACACACTAGTTTGACTGCTTAGTGTCTACCAATTAGAACTGAAACACACTAGTTTGACTACTTAGTGTCTACCAATTAGAACTGAAACACACTAGTTTGACTGCTTAGTGTCTACTCATTAGAACTGAAACACTAGTTTGACTGCTTAGTGTCTACCAATTCGAACTGAAACACTAGTTTGACTACTTAATGTCTACCAATTAGAACTGAAACACACTAGTTTGACTGCTTAGTGTCTACCAATTAGAACTGAAATACACTAGTTTGACTACTTAGTGTCTCCCAATTATAACTGAAACACATTAGTTTGACTGCTTAGTGTCTACCAATTAGAACTGAAACACACTAGTTTGACTACTTAGTGTCTACCAATTAGAACTGAAACACACTAGTTTGACTACTTAATGTCTACCAATTAGAACTGAAACACACTAGTTTGACTACTTAGTATCTACCAATTAGAACTGAAACACACTAGTTTGACTGCTTAGTGTCTACCAATTAGAACTGAAACACACTAGTTTGACTGCTTAGTGTCTACCAATTAGAACTGAAACACACTAGCTTGACTGCTTAGTGTCTACCAATTAGAACTGAAACACACTAGTTTGACTGCTTAGTGTCTACCAATTAGAACTGAAACACACTAGCTTGACTGCTTAGTGTCTACCAATTAGAACTGAAACACACTAGTTTGACTGCTTAGTGTCTACCAATTATAACTGAAACACACTAGTTTGACTGCTTAGTGTCTACCAATTAGAACTGAAATACACTAGTTTGACTACTTAGTGTCTCCCAATTATAACTGAAACACATTAGTTTGACTGCTTAGTGTCTACCAATTAGAACTGAAACACACTAGTTTGACTACATAGTGTCTACCAATTAGAACTGAAACACACTAGTTTGACTACTTAATGTCTACCAATTAGAACTGAAACACACTAGTTTGACTGCATAGTGTCTACCAATTAGAACTGAAACATATTAGTTTGACTACTTAGTGTTAGTGTCTCCCAATTAAAACTGAAACACGCTAGTTTGACTGCTTAGTGTCTACCAATTAGAACTGAAACACACTAGTTTGACTACTTAGTGTCTACCAATTAGAACTGAAACACACTAGTTTGACTACTTAGTGTTTTCCAATTAGAACTGAAACACACTAGTTTGACTACTTAGTGTCTACCAATTAGAACTGAAACACACTAGTTTGACCTCTTAGTGTCTACCAATTAGAACTGAAGCACATTAGTTTGACTACTTAGTGTCTACCAATTATAACTGAAACACACTAGTTTGACTGCTTAGTGTCTACCAATTAGAACTGAAACACACTAGTTTGACTACTTAGTGTCTACCAATTAGAACTGAAACACACTAGTTTGACTACTTAGTGTCTACCAATTAGAACTGAAACACACTAGTTTGACTACTTAGTGTCTACCAATTAGAACTGAAACACACTAGTTTGACTACTTAGTGTCTACCAATTAGAACTGAAACACACTAGTTTGACCTCTTAGTGTCTACCAATTAGAACTGAAACACACTAGTTTGACTACTTAGTGTCTACCAATTAGAACTGAAACACACTAGTTTGACCTCTTAGTGTCTACCAATTAGAACTGAAGCACATTAGTTTGACTGCTTAGTTTCTACCAATTAGAACTGAAACACACTAGTTTGACTGCTTAGTGTCTACCAATTATAACTGAAACACACTAGTTTGACTGCTTAGTGTCTACCAATTAGAACTGAAATACACTAGTTTGACTGCATAGTGTCTACCAATTAGAACTGAAACATATTAGTTTGACTACTTAGTGTCTCCCAATTAGAACTGAAACACATTAGTTTGACTGCTTAGTGTCTCCCAATTAGAACTGAAACACACTAGTTTGACTACTTAATGTCTACCAATTAGAACTGAAACACACTAGTTTGACTGCTTAGTGTCTACTCATTAGAACTGAAACAAACTAGTTTGACTGCTTAGTGTCTACCAATTCGAACTGAAACACACTAGTTTGACTACTTAATGTCTACCAATTCGAACTGAAACACACTAGTTTGACTACTTAGTGTCTACCAATTAGAACTGAAACACACTAGTTTGACTACTTAATGTCTACCAATTAGAACTGAAACACACTAGTTTGACTGCATAGTGTCTACCAATTAGAACTGAAACATATTAGTTTGACTACTTAGTGTCTACCAATTAGAACTGAAACACATTAGTTTGACTACTTAATGTCTACCAATTAGAACTGAAACACACTAGTTTGACTACTTAGTATCTACCAATTAGAACTGAAACACACTAGTTTGACTGCTTAGTGTCTACCAATTAGAACTGAAACACACTAGTTTGACTACTTAGTATCTACCAATTAGAACTGAAACACACTAGTTTGACCTCTTAGTGTCTACCAATTAGAACTGAAGCACATTAGTTTGACTACTTAGTGTCTACCAATTATAACTGAAACACACTAGTTTGACTGCTTAGTGTCTACCAATTAGAACTGAAATACACTAGTTTGACTACTTAGTGTCTCCCAATTACAACTGAAACACATTAGTTTGACTGCTTAGTGTCTACCAATTAGAACTGAAACACACTAGTTTGACTACTTAGTGTCTACCAATTAGAACTGAAACACACTAGTTTGACTACTTAATGTCTACCAATTAGAACTGAAACACACTAGTTTGACTGCATAGTGTCTACCAATTAGAACTGAAACATATTAGTTTGACTACTTAGTGTCTACCAATTAGAACTGAAACACATTAGTTTGACTGCTTAGTGTCTACCAATTAGAACTGAAACACACTAGTTTGACTACTTAATGTCTACCAATTAGAACTGAAACATATTAGTTTGACTGCATAGTGTCTACCAATTAGAACTGAAACATATTAGTTTGACTACTTAGTGTCTCCCAATTAGAACTGAAACACATTAGTTTGACTGCTTAGTGTCTACCAATTAGAACTGAAACACACTAGTTTGACTACTTAATGTCTACCAATTAGAACTGAAACACATTAGTTTGACTGCTTAGTGTCTACCAATTAGAACTGAAACACACTAGTTTGACTACATAGTGTCTACCAATTAGAACTGAAACACACTAGTTTGACTACTTAATGTCTACCAATTAGAACTGAAACACACTAGTTTGACTACTTAGTGTCTACCAATTAGAACTGAAACACACTAGTTTGACTGCTTAGTGTCTACTCATTAGAACTGAAACACTAGTTTGACTGCTTAGTGTCTACCAATTCGAACTGAAACACACTAGTTTGACTACTTAATGTCTACCAATTAGAACTGAAACACACTAGTTTGACTAAATAGTGTCTACCAATTAGAACTGAAACACACTAGTTTGACTGCTTAGTGTCTACTCATTAGAACTGAAACACTAGTTTGACTGCTTAGTGTCTACCAATTCGAACTGAAACACACTAGTTTGACTACTTAGTGTCTACCAATTAGAACTGAAACACACTAGTTTGACTACTTAATGTCTACCAATTAGAACTGAAACACACTAGTTTGACTACTTAGTATCTACCAATTAGAACTGAAACACACTAGTTTGACTGCTTAGTGTCTACCAATTAGAACTGAAACACACTAGCTTGACTGCTTAGTGTCTACCAATTAGAACTGAAACACACTAGCTTGACTGCTTAGTGTCTACCAATTAGAACTGAAACACACTAGTTTGACTGCTTAGTGTCTACCAATTAGAACTGAAACACACTAGCTTGACTGCTTAGTGTCTACCAATTAGAACTGAAACACACTAGTTTGACTGCTTAGTGTCTACCAATTATAACTGAAACACACTAGTTTGACTGCTTAGTGTCTACCAATTAGAACTGAAATACACTAGTTTGACTACTTAGTGTCTCCCAATTATAACTGAAACACATTAGTTTGACTGCTTAGTGTCTACCAATTAGAACTGAAACACACTAGTTTGACTACATAGTGTCTACCAATTAGAACTGAAACACACTAGTTTGACTACTTAGTATCTACCAATTAGAACTGAAACACACTAGTTTGACTGCTTAGTGTCTACCAATTAGAACTGAAACACACTAGTTTGACTACTTAGTATCTACCAATTAGAACTGAAACACACTAGTTTGACTGCTTAGTGTCTACCAATTAGAACTGAAACACACTAGTTTGACTACTTAGTATCTACCAATTAGAACTGAAACACACTAGTTTGACCTCTTAGTGTCTACCAATTAGAACTGAAGCACATTAGTTTGACTACTTAGTGTCTACCAATTATAACTGAAACACACTAGTTTGACTGCTTAGTGTCTACCAATTAGAACTGAAATACACTAGTTTGACTACTTAGTGTCTCCCAATTACAACTGAAACACATTAGTTTGACTGCTTAGTGTCTACCAATTAGAACTGAAACACACTAGTTTGACTACTTAGTGTCTACCAATTAGAACTGAAACACACTAGTTTGACTGCTTAGTGTCTACTCATTAGAACTGAAACACTAGTTTGACTGCTTAGTGTCTACCAATTCGAACTGAAATACACTAGTTTGACTACTTAATGTCTACCAATTAGAACTGAAACACACTAGTTTGACTATTTAGTGTCTCCCAATTAGAACTGAAACACACTAGTTTGACTACTTAATGTCTACCAATTAGAACTGAAACACACTAGTTTGACTACTTAGTGTCTACCAATTAGAACTGAAACACACTAGTTTGACTGCTTAGTGTCTACTCATTAGAACTGAAACACTAGTTTGACTGCTTAGTGTCTACCAATTCGAACTGAAACACACTAGTTTGACTACTTAATGTCTACCAATTAGAACTGAAACACACTAGTTTGACTGCTTAGTGTCTACTCATTAGAACTGAAACACTAGTTTGACTACTTAGTGTCTACCAATTAGAACTGAAACACACTAGTTTGACTACTTAATGTCTACCAATTAGAACTGAAACACACTAGTTTGACTGCTTAGTGTCTACCAATTAGAACTGAAACATATTAGTTTGACTACTTAGTGTCTCCCAATTCGAACTGAAACACACTAGTTTGACTACTTAATGTCTACCAATTCGAACTGAAACACACTAGTTTGTCTACTTAATGTCTACCAATTAGAACTGAAACACACTAGTTTGACTACTTAGTGTCTACCAATTAGAACTGAAACACACTAGTTTGACCTCTTAGTGTCTACCAATTAGAACTGAAGCACATTAGTTTGACTACTTAGTGTCTACCAATTATAACTGAAACACACTAGTTTGACTGCTTAGTGTCTACCAATTAGAACTGAAACACACTAGTTTGACTACTTAGTGTCTACCAATTAGAACTCTAGTTTGACTGCTTAGTGTCTACTCATTAGAACTGAAACACTAGTTTGACTGCTTAGTGTCTACCAATTCGAACTGAAACACTAGTTTGACTACTTAATGTCTACCAATTAGAACTGAAACACACTAGTTTGACTGCTTAGTGTCTACCAATTAGAACTGAAATACACTAGTTTGACTACTTAGTGTCTCCCAATTATAACTGAAACACATTAGTTTGACTGCTTAGTGTCTACCAATTAGAACTGAAACACACTAGTTTGACTACTTAGTGTCTACCAATTAGAACTGAAACACACTAGTTTGACTACTTAATGTCTACCAATTAGAACTGAAACACACTAGTTTGACTACTTAGTATCTACCAATTAGAACTGAAACACACTAGTTTGACTGCTTAGTGTCTACCAATTAGAACTGAAACACACTAGCTTGACTGCTTAGTGTCTACCAATTAGAACTGAAACACACTAGCTTGACTGCTTAGTGTCTACCAATTAGAACTGAAACACACTAGTTTGACTGCTTAGTGTCTACCAATTAGAACTGAAACACACTAGCTTGACTGCTTAGTGTCTACCAATTAGAACTGAAACACACTAGTTTGACTGCTTAGTGTCTACCAATTATAACTGAAACACACTAGTTGACTGCTTAGTGTCTACCAATTAGAACTGAAATACACTAGTTTGACTACTTAGTGTCTCCCAATTATAACTGAAACACATTAGTTTGACTGCTTAGTGTCTACCAATTAGAACTGAAACACACTAGTTTGACTACATAGTGTCTACCAATTAGAACTGAAACACACTAGTTTGACTACTTAATGTCTACCAATTAGAACTGAAACACACTAGTTTGACTGCATAGTGTCTACCAATTAGAACTGAAACATATTAGTTTGACTACTTAGTGTTAGTGTCTCCCAATTAAAACTGAAACACGCTAGTTTGACTGCTTAGTGTCTACCAATTAGAACTGAAACACACTAGTTTGACTACTTAGTGTCTACCAATTAGAACTGAAACACACTAGTTTGACTACTTAGTGTTTTCCAATTAGAACTGAAACACACTAGTTTGACTACTTAGTGTCTACCAATTAGAACTGAAACACACTAGTTTGACCTCTTAGTGTCTACCAATTAGAACTGAAGCACATTAGTTTGACTACTTAGTGTCTACCAATTATAACTGAAACACACTAGTTTGACTGCTTAGTGTCTACCAATTAGAACTGAAACACACTAGTTTGACTACTTAGTGTCTACCAATTAGAACTGAAACACACTAGTTTGACTACTTAGTGTCTACCAATTAGAACTGAAACACACTAGTTTGACTACTTAGTGTCTACCAATTAGAACTGAAACACACTAGTTTGACTACTTAGTGTCTACCAATTAGAACTGAAACACACTAGTTTGACCTCTTAGTGTCTACCAATTAGAACTGAAACACACTAGTTTGACTACTTAGTGTCTACCAATTAGAACTGAAACACACTAGTTTGACCTCTTAGTGTCTACCAATTAGAACTGAAGCACATTAGTTTGACTGCTTAGTTTCTACCAATTAGAACTGAAACACACTAGTTTGACTGCTTAGTGTCTACCAATTATAACTGAAACACACTAGTTTGACTGCTTAGTGTCTACCAATTAGAACTGAAATACACTAGTTTGACTGCATAGTGTCTACCAATTAGAACTGAAACATATTAGTTTGACTACTTAGTGTCTCCCAATTAGAACTGAAACACATTAGTTTGACTGCTTAGTGTCTCCCAATTAGAACTGAAACACACTAGTTTGACTACTTAATGTCTACCAATTAGAACTGAAACACACTAGTTTGACTGCTTAGTGTCTACTCATTAGAACTGAAACAAACTAGTTTGACTGCTTAGTGTCTACCAATTCGAACTGAAACACACTAGTTTGACTACTTAATGTCTACCAATTCGAACTGAAACACACTAGTTTGACTACTTAGTGTCTACCAATTAGAACTGAAACACACTAGTTTGACTACTTAATGTCTACCAATTAGAACTGAAACACACTAGTTTGACTGCATAGTGTCTACCAATTAGAACTGAAACATATTAGTTTGACTACTTAGTGTCTACCAATTAGAACTGAAACACATTAGTTTGACTACTTAATGTCTACCAATTAGAACTGAAACACACTAGTTTGACTACTTAGTATCTACCAATTAGAACTGAAACACACTAGTTTGACTGCTTAGTGTCTACCAATTAGAACTGAAACACACTAGTTTGACTACTTAGTATCTACCAATTAGAACTGAAACACACTAGTTTGACCTCTTAGTGTCTACCAATTAGAACTGAAGCACATTAGTTTGACTACTTAGTGTCTACCAATTATAACTGAAACACACTAGTTTGACTGCTTAGTGTCTACCAATTAGAACTGAAATACACTAGTTTGACTACTTAGTGTCTCCCAATTACAACTGAAACACATTAGTTTGACTGCTTAGTGTCTACCAATTAGAACTGAAACACACTAGTTTGACTACTTAGTGTCTACCAATTAGAACTGAAACACACTAGTTTGACTGCATAGTGTCTACCAATTAGAACTGAAACATATTAGTTTGACTACTTAGTGTCTCCCAATTAGAACTGAAACACATTAGTTTGACTGCTTAGTGTCTCCCAATTAGAACTGAAACACACTAGTTTGACTACTTAATGTCTACCAATTAGAACTGAAACACACTAGTTTGACTGCTTAGTGTCTACTCATTAGAACTGAAACAAACTAGTTTGACTGCTTAGTGTCTACCAATTCGAACTGAAACACACTAGTTTGACTACTTAATGTCTACCAATTCGAACTGAAACACACTAGTTTGACTACTTAGTGTCTACCAATTAGAACTGAAACACACTAGTTTGACTACTTAATGTCTACCAATTAGAACTGAAACACACTAGTTTGACTGCATAGTGTCTACCAATTAGAACTGAAACATATTAGTTTGACTACTTAGTGTCTACCAATTAGAACTGAAACACATTAGTTTGACTACTTAATGTCTACCAATTAGAACTGAAACACACTAGTTTGACTACTTAGTATCTACCAATTAGAACTGAAACACACTAGTTTGACTGCTTAGTGTCTACCAATTAGAACTGAAACACACTAGTTTGACTACTTAGTATCTACCAATTAGAACTGAAACACACTAGTTTGACCTCTTAGTGTCTACCAATTAGAACTGAAGCACATTAGTTTGACTACTTAGTGTCTACCAATTATAACTGAAACACACTAGTTTGACTGCTTAGTGTCTACCAATTAGAACTGAAATACACTAGTTTGACTACTTAGTGTCTCCCAATTACAACTGAAACACATTAGTTTGACTGCTTAGTGTCTACCAATTAGAACTGAAACACACTAGTTTGACTACTTAGTGTCTACCAATTAGAACTGAAACACACTAGTTTGACTACTTAATGTCTACCAATTAGAACTGAAACACACTAGTTTGACTGCATAGTGTCTACCAATTAGAACTGAAACATATTAGTTTGACTACTTAGTGTCTACCAATTAGAACTGAAACACATTAGTTTGACTGCTTAGTGTCTACCAATTAGAACTGAAACACACTAGTTTGACTACTTAATGTCTACCAATTAGAACTGAAACATATTAGTTTGACTGCATAGTGTCTACCAATTAGAACTGAAACATATTAGTTTGACTACTTAGTGTCTCCCAATTAGAACTGAAACACATTAGTTTGACTGCTTAGTGTCTACCAATTAGAACTGAAACACACTAGTTTGACTACTTAATGTCTACCAATTAGAACTGAAACACATTAGTTTGACTGCTTAGTGTCTACCAATTAGAACTGAAACACACTAGTTTGACTACATAGTGTCTACCAATTAGAACTGAAACACACTAGTTTGACTACTTAATGTCTACCAATTAGAACTGAAACACACTAGTTTGACTACTTAGTGTCTACCAATTAGAACTGAAACACACTAGTTTGACTGCTTAGTGTCTACTCATTAGAACTGAAACACTAGTTTGACTGCTTAGTGTCTACCAATTCGAACTGAAACACACTAGTTTGACTACTTAATGTCTACCAATTAGAACTGAAACACACTAGTTTGACTAAATAGTGTCTACCAATTAGAACTGAAACACACTAGTTTGACTGCTTAGTGTCTACTCATTAGAACTGAAACACTAGTTTGACTGCTTAGTGTCTACCAATTCGAACTGAAACACACTAGTTTGACTACTTAGTGTCTACCAATTAGAACTGAAACACACTAGTTTGACTACTTAATGTCTACCAATTAGAACTGAAACACACTAGTTTGACTACTTAGTATCTACCAATTAGAACTGAAACACACTAGTTTGACTGCTTAGTGTCTACCAATTAGAACTGAAACACACTAGCTTGACTGCTTAGTGTCTACCAATTAGAACTGAAACACACTAGCTTGACTGCTTAGTGTCTACCAATTAGAACTGAAACACACTAGTTTGACTGCTTAGTGTCTACCAATTAGAACTGAAACACACTAGCTTGACTGCTTAGTGTCTACCAATTAGAACTGAAACACACTAGTTTGACTGCTTAGTGTCTACCAATTATAACTGAAACACACTAGTT
Source organism: Oncorhynchus nerka (assembly GCF_034236695.1). NCBI lineage: Eukaryota > Metazoa > Chordata > Actinopteri > Salmoniformes > Salmonidae > Oncorhynchus > Oncorhynchus nerka. The sequence continues at coordinate 73,270,258 of NC_088422.1, read as the reverse complement.
TGACTGCTTAGTGTCTACCAATTATAACTGAAATACACTAGTTTGACTACTTAGTGTCTCCCAATTATAACTGAAACACATTAGTTTGACTGCTTAGTGTCTACCAATTAGAACTGAAACACACTAGTTTGACTACATAGTGTCTACCAATTAGAACTGAAACACACTAGTTTGACTACTTAGTATCTACCAATTAGAACTGAAACACACTAGTTTGACTGCTTAGTGTCTACCAATTAGAACTGAAACACACTAGTTTGACTACTTAGTATCTACCAATTAGAACTGAAACACACTAGTTTGACCTCTTAGTGTCTACCAATTAGAACTGAAGCACATTAGTTTGACTACTTAGTGTCTACCAATTATAACTGAAACACACTAGTTTGACTGCTTAGTGTCTACCAATTAGAACTGAAATACACTAGTTTGACTACTTAGTGTCTCCCAATTACAACTGAAACACATTAGTTTGACTGCTTAGTGTCTACCAATTAGAACTGAAACACACTAGTTTGACTACTTAGTGTCTACCAATTAGAACTGAAACACACTAGTTTGACTGCTTAGTGTCTACTCATTAGAACTGAAACACTAGTTTGACTGCTTAGTGTCTACCAATTCGAACTGAAATACACTAGTTTGACTACTTAATGTCTACCAATTAGAACTGAAACACACTAGTTTGACTATTTAGTGTCTCCCAATTAGAACTGAAACACACTAGTTTGACTACTTAATGTCTACCAATTAGAACTGAAACACACTAGTTTGACTACTTAGTGTCTACCAATTAGAACTGAAACACACTAGTTTGACTGCTTAGTGTCTACTCATTAGAACTGAAACACTAGTTTGACTGCTTAGTGTCTACCAATTCGAACTGAAACACACTAGTTTGACTACTTAATGTCTACCAATTAGAACTGAAACACACTAGTTTGACTGCTTAGTGTCTACTCATTAGAACTGAAACACTAGTTTGACTACTTAGTGTCTACCAATTAGAACTGAAACACACTAGTTTGACTACTTAATGTCTACCAATTAGAACTGAAACACACTAGTTTGACTGCTTAGTGTCTACCAATTAGAACTGAAACATATTAGTTTGACTACTTAGTGTCTCCCAATTCGAACTGAAACACACTAGTTTGACTACTTAATGTCTACCAATTCGAACTGAAACACACTAGTTTGTCTACTTAATGTCTACCAATTAGAACTGAAACACACTAGTTTGACTACTTAATGTCTACCAATTAGAACTGAAACACACTAGTTTGACTATTTAGTATCTACCAATTAGAACTGAAACACACTAGTTTGACTGCTTAGTGTCTACTCATTAGAACTGAAACACACTAGTTTGACTGCTTAGTGTCTACCAATTCGAACTGAAACACACTAGTTTGACTACTTAATGTCTACCAATTAGAACTGAAACACACTAGTTTGACTACTTAGTGTCTACCAATTAGAACTGAAACACACTAGTTTGACCTCTTAGTGTCTACCAATTAGAACTGAAGCACATTAGTT